>NC_053027.1:63037319-63233455 GCF_003073215.2 Triticum urartu
CCGTAACTCCGTTTTTGGCATATAGCATACCAAAATGTTCGCCTCAGAGAGTACATCATTTCATTCCATTGCATCATTTTCATTTGAGTTCATCTTGATGCCCGAAATGCTGTTAGAAGGAGGCTACTTGAGTTAATTGTCAGATCTGCTACTCCATTTAGGCATTTGTCATTTTTGCCATGATTATTGTGTGCATGATATGCCCTGATGCTCTACATATGTTTTGTTAAGGGTTTTGTCATCTTTCCAAGGGTGCAACCCATGTATTTTTGTGATGTGTGTGGTGACTAGCACAAGCTTGCCAAGTGAGGCACTTGGTAATTCTGATTTCAGGGACTTAGCATTTCCACTAAGTCCTTGAGCTGTTTATCTCATGTTGCCATATGTTCATGTTGTTTCCAAGTGATCCGTGCCTCTTTTGAGGATGATCAGTAAGAATGTTTTATTAATCTTGTAGTGCTCTATCCATCCATGTCTTTGTTTGCAATTATGGAGCACCCTAGCTTGAGTCAATCGAGCTCTACTTTTGCTACTTTGTGAATCTGGGCACATTGTCAACTTGTTTGCAATTTTGCCGATGATGTTGTAGTTGATCCATGCATGCTATGCTATTGTTCTTGCCATGTCTAGCTTGCATTTTGTGTGTTCTTGATAGATGTATGCTTAGCTTTTCATGACTTGCTATGTAGTGAGTGCATCGAGCTTGTGAACATGCCTACTTGAGTTATATTTCAGCATGTGTCAGTTTTCACTAAGTCTGAAAACTAATTATGCTTTTGCTATGTTCACATGCTTGTTAGTATATTTTCTGATCCCTTTTGGCTCAAGGTCACTAAGGGACTTTTGTTAAACTTCTTGAGTAGCTCCATGCCATGTTTTACTTTGCCATGTTCAGGTCCTGTAGCATGTAGTTTTGTTGCTCCGAAGAGTGCTACTTGATCTGAAATTTCAGACAAGTGTTATTTTCACTAAGTCTGAGATCTGTTTACCATATGCATTTTTTCCATGCTTGTTTGAACCCGTTAATGCATGAATTGTCCGTAGCTCAGTGCTAGACTTTTGTTAAGCATCTTGAATGCATCCCTGCCGTGTATTTTGTTGTCATGTTTGGGTGCTGTAGCATGTTCATCTCATTGCATTTAGATGACCACTTGCTGTAAATCGCAGACCGGTGTCATATTTGAATCGCTTGCCATTTTCAAACCGTAACTCCGATTCCGGCGTTCTTTATATCGTTTTCAAGCAATTTCATCTCATCTTTCCAGTGGTACACTTGGATTCCCAAGTTGAGGCCAGGTTCATGCATTCCCTGTCATATTTTGGATATGCATCCCGCACCGCATCCCGCATAGCATATCATCATTGCATCATATTATTTGATCCTTGCACGTGGTTGATTGTGTCCTTGTTGCTTGTTTGTCTTGTTTGGGTAGAGCTAGGAGACGAGTTCGCTAACGAGGAGCCCGTTGAGTTTGCTTTCGAGGATCCAGTCAACTCTGACAACTTTGCAGGCAAGATGATCATACCCTTGAAATCACTACTATCTTTGCTATGCTAGTTTGCTCGCTCTTTTTCTATGCCAATGCTACGATGCCTACCATTTGCTTTCAAGCCTCCCAAATTGCCATGTCAAACCTCTAACCCACCATGTCCTAGCAAACCGTTGATTGGCTATGTTACCGCTTTGCTCAGCCCCTCTTATAGCGTTGTTCCTTGTTGGAACATTTATTTACTTATTGGGATATCATTATATTGCCATGTTATCTTAATGCATCTATATACTTGGTAAAGGGTGGAAGGCTTGGCCTCTCGCCTAGTGTTTTGTTCCACTCTTGCCGCCCTAGTTTCCGTCATATCGGTGTTATGTTCCCGGATTTTGCGTTCCTTACGCGGTTGGGTTATAATGGGAACCCCTTGATAGTTCGCCTTGATTAAAGCTTTTCCAGCAATGCCCAACCTTGGTTTTACCATTTGCCACCTAGCCTCTCTTTCCCTTGGGTTTCCGGAGCCCGAGGGTCATCTTATTTAAACCCCCCCCCCCGGGCCAGTGCTCCTCTGAGTGTTGGTCCAAATAGAGCCACTTGCAGCGCCACCTCGGGGCAACTCGAGGGTTGGTTTTAGTTGTACATAGTGTTCATCTGAGTGTGCCCTGAGAAAGAGATATGTGCAGCTCCTATCGGGATTTGTCGGCACATTCGGGCGGTGTTGCTGGATTAGTTTTAACCTGTCGAAATGTCTTGAAGAACCAAGGTACCGAGTCTGATCGGAACGTCTCGGGAGGAGGTCTATTCCTTCGTTGACCGTGAGAGCTTGTCATGGGCTAAGTTGGGACTCCCCTGCAGGGATTTGAACTTTCGAAAGCCGTGCCCGCGGTTATGGGCAGATGGGAATTTGTTAATGTCCGGTTATAGATAACTTGAACCTTAATTTAATTAAAATGAATCAACCGTGTGGGTTACCGTGATGGCCTCTTCTCGGTGGAGTCCGGGAAGTGGACACGGTGTTGGCGTAATGTTTGCGCAGGTTGCTCTCTAGTTTCTCGCTCGCGCTTTGCCTCCTCTTCTTGCTCTCTTTTGCGAATAAGTTAGCCACCATATATGCTAGTCGCTTGCTGCAGCTCCACATATATATTTACCTTGCCTTTCCTATTAAGCTTAAATAGTCTTGATCGCGAGGGTGCGAGATTGCTGAGTCCATGTGGCTCACAGATTACTATTACACCAGATGCAGGTCCAGATGATTCCGCTCCAGGTGACGCGCTCGAGCTCAAGTGGGAGTTCGACGAGGACTCTCAATGTTACTATGTTTACTTTCCTGATGATCAGTAGTGGCGCCTTTACCTTGCCTTTCCTATTAAGCTTAAATAGTCTTGATCGCGAGGGTGCGAGATTGCTGAGTCCCTGTGGCTCACAGATTACTATTACACCAGATGCAGGTCCAGATGATTCCGCTCCAGGTGACGCGCTCGAGCTCAAGTGGGAGTTCGACGAGGACTCTCAACGTTACTATGTTTCCTTTCCTGATGATCAGTAGTGGTGCCCAGTTGGGGGTGATCGGGACGTGTCGCATGTTGGGTTATCTTTATTTTGGCGCCGTAGTCGGGCCATGAGTGTTTGGATGATGTATGTTATTTATGTACTTGATTGACGTGGCGAGTGTAAGCCAACTATGTTATCCCTTTTATTATCTATATTACATGGGATGTTTGTGATGATTACCTGACTTGCGACATATGCCTTCAATGCGATTATGCCTCTAAGTCGTGCCTCGACACGTGGAGATATAGTCGCATCGAGGGTGTTACACAGGCCAGCTGTAGGGAGGGCTAGTTGATTCTGGTTCTAAAGGCAGTTCCTGGCGAGGTGACCTGGTTGGCCACACTTGTAGCACAGACCATTATTGGGAGTGGGAACAGGAGCTCGGGGTGGTGGAGCTGGAAGTCTCGGCTGCCTAGTTGGTGGGGGAGGCAGACGCGGTGCAGCATAGGACTGCCTTGGAGCAGGTTCAGTTGGCTGGTACATGCTGTTGGGAATCCATATCCTACGCTTCTGCGAGGACGGGCCCGAAGATGAGCCCGTGTCACGGTTGCGCCTGTGAGAGGTCTGGTGTTCCTGCAGACCAGTTTCAACATTGATGGCCTTGTTCACAAAGGTGGCGAAATAAGCAAAGTCATGCACTAGAAGTGCGAGCTTGATGTCAGCTTGAAGGCCATCACGGTCTCCTGTCTGCGTGCATCAGTTGCAATGTCTTCTTCAGCATAGCGGGACAAATCCAGAAACTCCTGCTGATAAGCTTCCACAGTTTTGTTGCCTTGGGTGAGGTTGCGGAACTCGCGCTTCTTCCGGTCCATGACTCCCTGAGGAATGAAGCGGGCATGAAAAGTAGCTTGGAAGTCTGGCCAGGTGATGATTGTTCCTACCGACAGAGTAAGCCTGTGGTTGTCCCACCATTGAGCAGCGGGTCCTTTCAGGAAGAAGGAAGCAAAGGTGACATAGCTGGCCGGGGCTACATCAGCAGATTCCATCTCATAGATGATGTCACGGAGCCAGTCATCAGCATCCAGAGGCTGAGTTGAGCTGCGATACACAGTTGGGTGGAGGCGCATGAAATCCTGCAGAGTCAACTGGGTTGGCTGTTGGTTCATATTGGGGCGAGGAAACTGAGCCATAATATTCTCCATGAACTGGCGATTCAGCTCGAACTATTGCATCATCCCAGCCATGTACTCAGGCGGTGGTGGGGGATGGCCACCACGACCACGACCACCCGGTCTAACCATCCTGTTATATAACAAGGGTAGTTCAGCATTGAGAAATTGCAAGGACAAGAACCATCCATGATGAAACATGCATAATGAAAGGAACACGATAGATACTACATAGTAGTTGGCATATCTTACAAAAGAGATCATGCATAGAGTTCGATACACATAGTTCAGTACATAAACTAAGAACATCATAGGCGGCACGTAGGCTCGCGGTGAATGCATCTAACAATAACAAGCAAGCCTACATCGGTCCCAGGAGGAACTGTGGAGGTAGGTGTAGCCTGACAGCTGGTAGTGACGCGACGGGAAGTCCTCCACGTGAGTAGGCTGGGGTCCGCGGATACTCTGGTGCGGAACCCGACGCGCAGGTGGCAGAAGAGGACCAAGTGCGGGAGAGTAGCTTCCCACATCTGGCCAGCCGACGCCCTGGGGCATCACGGTCCTGGCAGGGTAGATCACAGAATGCGACAGATCACCAGATCGGACAGAGGGGTGCAGCGGCGTCAGAGCATGGTACAAGTGCTGACGGGTGGTGTACAACTCGTGGCGAAGAGCTCGGTTAGCTCTATCCAGCCCATCAGCATGCAGAACCAGGTTCTGATGATAGAAGGGCTCTCGGGTGACAGTGGAGTAGGCAGTAGTGTAGTACCCCTCCGCACCAACATTGGATGCAATAGCAATGTGCCTGAAAGGGGAGGTGTCCAACTCCTGACTCTCCACGAAGACATGTCAGAGCAGCATAAGCAGCATCATGGACCGCCATGTCATAGTCACTCCAACACCATGAGCAGTGTGCAGCACGATAGTGGAGTCATACTCCCGAGAGTAGAGGTGGACGATGGCACGGTACTGCTCCTGGTTGAAGTCCTGGTACTCCTCGTAGACGGTGTACTCAGGGTGCCAGCGATAACCCAGATAGGTCATCATCTCAACCAACACAACAGGTGATCCTGAGGCACCAATGGCCGTCGTGTGGCGCACGACCTGTCTCGTGGGTTCCATCTGAAAACAAAAATGTTTCAAAGGAGTCAAATGTCAGTGTGGATAATGTTCAATATACTACTCTGAGGAATAGCTAGGGCTTATCCAACTTTGGGGTGAACGTGATCACGGGATCCTAATGTTAGAGTTAGTAAATTTGTTTAACCCGAGTAGAAGAGAGTTCAGAGTCCCAGAGTAAGGATTGAGGAGTAAAGGATCCTAATACCACCCAAATGGCAATGTGGGCCCATGAACCACAGGTCCCAGGATCAAAACCTGGCTCTCATACCAACTTGTGATGCCCCCGATTCAATCGTACACTAATCATACACGCAAACGTATACAATCAAGATCAGGGACTCACGGGAAGATATCACAACACAACTCTACAAATAAAATAAGTCATACAAGCATCATATTACAAGCCAGGGGCCTCGAGGGCTCGAATACAAGAGCTCGATCATAGACGAGTCAGCAGAAGCAACAATATCTGAGTACAAACATAAGTTAAACAAGTTTTCCTTAAGAAGGCTAGCACAAACTGGGATACAGATCGAAAGAGGCGCATGCCTCCTGCCTGGGATCCTCCTAAACTACTCATGGTCGTCGTCAGCGGCCTGCACGTAGTAGTAGACACCTCCAGTGTAGTAGGAGTCGTCGTCGACGGTGGCGTCTCGCTCTTGGGCTCCATCGTCTGGTCGCAGCAATCGAGTATAGAAAGGAGGAAAAGGGGGAGCAAAGCAACCGTGAGTACTCATCCAAAGTACTCGCAGGCAAGGAGCTACACTACATATGTATGCATTGATATCAAATGGAAAAGGGGTAACATATGTGGACTGAACTGCAGAAAGCCGGAATAAGAGGGGGATAGCTAGTCCTATCGAAGACTACGCTTCTGGCCACCTCCATCTTGCAGCATGTAGAAGAGAGTAGATGGTAAGTTCACCAAGTAACATCGCATAGCATAAACCTAACCGATGATCCTCCCCTCGTCGCCCTGTGAGAGAGCGATCACCGGTTGTATCTGGCACTTGGAAGGGTGTGTTTTATTAAGTATCCGGTTTTAGTTGTCATAAGGTCAAGGTACAACTCCAAGTCGTCATGTTACCGAAGATCACGACTATTCGAATAGATTAACTTCCCTGCAAGGGTGCACCACATTTCCCAACAAGCTCGATCCCCTTTGTCCGGACACACTTATCTGGGTCATGCCCAGCCTCGGAAGATCAACACGTCGCAGCCCTACCTAGGCACAACAGAGAGGTCAACACGCCGGTCTAAATCCTATGGCGCAGGGGTCTGGGTCCATTGCCCATTGCACACCTGCACGTTGCGTGAGCGGCCGGAGAGCAGATCTAGCAACCTCCATTACAAAGGAAGTTGCGTTACGCGGTCCAACCCGGCGCGCGCCGCTCAGTCGCTGACGTCAAGAAGGCTTCGGCTGATACCATGACGTCGAGTGCCCATAACTGTTCCCGCGTAGTTGGTTAGTGCGTATAGGCCAGTGGCCAGACTTAGATCAAATACCAAGATCTCGTTAAGCATGTTATTTTGACATAACCGCGGACGCCGACCAGGGCCAGGCACACCTCTCTCCTAGGTGGTCTCAACCTGCCCTGTAGCTCCGCCTCAGAGTATTAGTCGGGGGCCATCGGGAACCCAGGCCCACCACTACCTGGGTGGAACCGCCTGCCCCTTCAGCCCCCAACATCGGAATCACTTGCGGGTACTCAACGAGCCAACCCGACTTTAGTCACAACATGTATAGTATGTATGTATAGTATATACCCGTGATCAACACCCGACATGATCACGGCCCGATAGTATAGCATGGCAGACTGACAAGAATGTAGGGCCACTGATGGTAATCTAGCATCCTATACTAAGCATTTAGGATTGCAGGTAAGGTATCAACAGTTGTAGCAACAATGACAGGCTATGCATCAGAATAGGATTAACAGAAAGCAGTAACATGCTACACTACTCTAATGCAAGCAGTAAAGAGAGATTAGGCGATATATGGTGATCAAGGGGGGGGGCTTGCCTGGTTGCTCTAGCAAGAAAAAGGGGGTCGTCAACAGCGTAGTCGATCGGGGCACCAGCAGCGGCGTCAGTCTCGTAGTCTACCGGAGAGAAGAGGGGGAAGAAACAATGAATACAATGCAAACAGATGCATAACGGTGCATGACATGTCAAGTAGCGGTGTTAGGTGTGCCCTAACGCGGTATGAGGTGATACCGGTGCAGGGGGGAAACATCCGGGAAAATATCCCCGGTGTTTTGCATTTCCGGACAGATGAACCGGAGGGGGAAAGTTGCATGTTCACTATGCTAGGGATGCGTGCCGGACGAACGGGCTGGGTGTCTGAATTCGTCTCGTCGTTCTGAGCAACTTTCATGTACAAAGTTTTTCCATCCCAGCCACGGTTTATTTTATATTGATTTTAAAAGATTTAAATCATTTTAGCATTTATTTAATTAATTTAATTCAACATTATCCAGAACAGTGCACGCTGACGTTAGCATGACATCAGCAGTCAACAGAGGAGTTGACTGGTCAACTGACGTGTGGGTCCCATTCGTCATTGACTGTTTAGTCTAATTAGGGTTTAAATAATCTAATTACGGTTTAATTAAACTAACTAGTTAATTAGATTAATTAAACATGATTTATTAACTTAATTAAATTATTTATTTATTTATTTAATTCTTTTTTTAATGAAACGTTCTCAGGTGGGTCCCTGTGTCATAGGCAGGGGGTTCTTAGCGGGCGAACGGGTGAATGGGTGCGTGTGCTCGCACTCGTGGCCACGAGAGGCGAGGATGAGCGCGCCCGGAGCCCCAGTGGACGGCGACGGCGGGAGCAGCGCCGGGAGCGGGGAGTAGCGGGGCCGGGGCGACGACACGTGGCTTGGCGCCAGTGGTCGTGGCCGCGGCACGGTGGCAACGGCGCTGGCGGAGACGAGCGCGGCCGGCCGGCCGTAGGGATGCGGCGGGCGAGGCCAAGGGAAGGCGCGGGAGGAGCGTCGAGCGGTGTCGAAGCGGGGACCGAACCGGGCAGCGGCGGCGAGCAACGCTGGCGCGAGCGGCAGCGCAGGCGAGTGGAGGCGGCGGCTGCGGGGTGGAGCCATCATGGGCGCGGGGAGGCTGGCGGGGCGATAGCGGCGCGGCGCGGCTCGACAGGTGCGGTCAGAGGACGCTGGTGGGGTGCGGGCGAGCGGAGGCAGCTGCGCTGCAGTGGCTAGCAGGGGACGGCGCGAGCGGGGCCGCGACGAGCGGCGGGGCAAGCGCGGTCGGCAAGCAGAGTGAGGCCAGGGCGCGCGGCGGCAACGAGAGCGGCAACGGGCGCGGTAGGACGACGGCGGCGCGAGGCTGCAGTAGCAGCCGTGCCGCAGCGGCAGGAGGAGGAGGCCAGGGGCGGAGCGCGGCAGGGAGCGGGCGCGGCCACGCGGGGAGGAGGCCGCGGCACAGGACGGCACGGGACACGCGCACGAGGGGCGGGAGCAGGTGCGGGGCGTGCGAGGTGACCGCAGGGTGAGGGAGAGGGGCGGTCGCGGTTCTCACTGCGGTTTGCAGGGGACGTGGCAATGGGGGTGGGGGCGAGGAGGAGACGGAGACGACAACGTTGAGGAGGCAGGCCGGCGGGGCAGCTCCAGCGAGTGAGGTCCGGCAGCGATGAGCGGTCTCCTCCTCTCGATCCTGATCGGATCGAGAGGTAGGGGGAGATATTTCGGGGGAGCAGGGTGTGGGGTGTCGGTGGCGAGTGGGGGAGTGGGTATAAGGGAGTGGGGGCGGGCCTTGGCCCAGTTGGGCAGGCCAGCTGGGCCGGAGCCCAGTGGGGGGTGCTTTTCCCCTTTTTGTTTTTCTCTTTTGTATTTTCTTTTCTTTTCTTTTCTATTTTAAATCATTTTGAAATATCTAGGCATTTTCTAAAAAGGTGTCCTCTTCACTATAATTATTTATGTCATATTAGGCATTACCCGAACATTTTTGTTTTAACTTTTGAAAACTTTTATTGTTGACATTAATTTGAATTTGAATTTTGAAATGGTTTCGAATTAACCAAGATTAACTACAGTGACAGAGGTGATGTGGTATCGTTAACGTGGGATTACTGTAGCATGATTATCCGGGCGTTACACATTAGAGTTGATTGATGCATATCATATGATGTTTTCGTAGTATGATTTCTAGAACTATTTGTGACTCTTTGGGTGGTTCATAAGATTGTTTGAAAACACTACTTTGAGGTGGTTCACTACTACACGGTTTAATCATACTTTCTCCAATAGGAATAAAGACTTTGGAGTGATTCTTTGCCGCACTTTGAGGGATTGTTATGTGATTCAATTAAATGACGTTGAGAGATTGCCCTAGTGAAAGTATGAATTCTAGACTTTATTTCACCGTTTTGCTCACTTTTTGTTATTTTCTACCTTGCTATTTTTAATTATTCAGATGATAAAACGCTATTTCTACCCTTCATATTACATATATATCGTCACCTCTTCATCGTACTAGTGCACATATACAACTCGCAATTGTATTGGATGGGTTGGACTAGTCATCATCAACGCACGTGCAATGGTTCTTTCTTGAAGGTGTAGCCTAGGAGTAATGTATTTTTCGTTTTTAGTTTGTCTTTTATCATAGGGTTAGTGGCTATCTGATGAAGTTACTGTCATGAGGCATGCGACTTAGTTTTTTTTTCAGATTGATGTTTTTTGGCTGCTGGATTTTGAATAATAGATAAATTATATAGTTGTATCCATCGCTGGATGCAGACACCGGGAGTTATCATTCTTTCTGGAAAAGAAAAAAAAAGCAATGATAGGTAGTGAGGTGAGTCCGAAATTCTTGTGGCTCAACAAAATTGTTTTTATGTTTGTGGCGACCCGACTGAGCTGGCAACCTGTGGTAATCTGACCCATGGAAGGAAAACAAGATTGGTTCTCCTCGTATTCTGTGGTTTAATGCTTGTGGCGATCCGACTGCGTTGGCCACCTGTGGCGACCCGTGGAAGCATCCTCACATTCTTTTGTTTTTGTGGCGATCACAACGCAAGTTGGAAGAGAGCAAAATGTTCTTGTCTGGGTGCATCTCATCATGTAATGCACCTTTTGGGCACTCAAAAGGATTTACCGCACCAGCTTAGCTGTGTCTTATGGAATCTAGGCTCATGTGCGTGTTCTTCTCCACTGCATTAGAAATCTCTTCCCGTCCGCGGACAGGAGGAGATTAGTAGAAGACTGTTATGTTTGTGTCGACTATTTTGTACTAGTTAGGTTACGTTTGGACTTGGTGTTGTAGTATGGATAAGATACTTGCAGTGTCGTAGTCGGATAAGTTGTACTCTTGGCCTTTGTAACCCATGACGACTAGATAGCAACAGGCTCACAAGAGGGTGCTGGCGGCTTGTGCCGGCGCCCGGATGGCCGGTGTTGCGGTATCTCATTGACCCGGGGAGTAGGCGAGTTCGCCGAACCTCGTTAACAAATCTCGGTGTTGTTATTGTCTGTGATTGTTTGTTTCTTGATGGATCGACCGCGTATCTCGGATTTATTTTAATAAGTAGTATCATGAGCAAGGTTATGAGAAGGCGCTGTGTGTTGATCCGAGGAAGAAGGAGCAGTCTCGTGGTTGGATGCCTGGCGGTGGTGATTTGCAGCTGCAGGTCGTGAGATCGGCGACTCGGCGTAAAGCAGTTGATAGAGGCGGCGTGTAGGCGCGTGCGTGGGCTGCGGCCCAGGAGGAGAAGCCGCACGGTTGCAGGCAGGCAAGTCACGGGGCCAGCCACAGCTCGTGAGCGCGTACGCGTGCGTACGGAGGTGCGCAAGACCGGGTCGTATACAGCCAGGTATGTTCGAGATTTGTTTTGGAAATAAAAACTGGACCGAGTCCTGGTGGGGCTCGTGTACGAGGCAGACACCGTGCGCTTGCACTTTAAAAGGCGGCCGCAGGGACGCACCGTACAAAGGCAACAGATCAAATCAAGCGGAGAGAAAATCTATCAGATCGAGGGGCTACGCATCCATCGGAAGGCAAGAGCTGAGGCAAAGCAAGTTGCGCTAGTATTTTGGAGTTGAGCCAAGGGAGCACTTTCACTTGAAGACCAACTGGTTTGTTGATTGGCCGCTGCTACACGTAAACCGGCTGATGGCAGGGATTTTTAAACCGCCTTGCCATCCGTTGATTAGGGCCGCTTGATCTCTGGAGTCTGGACCATCACTTCCATCCTAAATACCCCTATATCTCTCCCGCGGCAACTGTTAAATTGTGATCCAAATTATACCGTGTTGGACTAGACATAGTACAACTGGTGTGGGCCTTTGCGTTGACGTCGACGCGTACGAGTACAACTCGTTTACTTGTCCTTCAAGGACTCTCATGTATTGCCCTCTTATATACCTCATGTAGTCGCACCTCAGACGGCCTATCGTCTCGTGCTTGTAATACTCCTCCTCATAGTGATTGCGCCTTCGTGCGTCCGTGGTTTTCTCCCGCAAGGGTTTCCACGTAAAAATCCGTGTCTCTCGTGTCTCGTTTATTCTCGTTACTAACAAGTGGTATACAGAGCTAAGGTTATAGATACGAGATTTGAGATCGAGAGATTAGGGTTTCGTCTGCGTGCGCCGCCGCACGCCGACCAGCCGATCCGTCCGGATCGATTTCTGCTACACCGCCCTAGCAGGAAGCCGAGTTCGACAAGATTTCAGCTGAGCCGATTGAAATCCGCTGCTGTCGGGCACACGCAGCGTCGCTGGTGCGTGAGTTGCCGCTGCTACTACATCAATCGAGCCGTCCCTGGCCGTTCCGCCGAGTTGCAGGTGTTGGTCGCTTCAAGTCCCGAGGTAAACAGCTATCAGCCGACACTAACTCCACTTGAAGATCGGAGCAATCATTAAGTACTACTCCAGTAGTACGAAAAGTGCTTGCAGCTACCGAACTTCACTGCTCTTGGTATTTGAAATTTTTAAAAACCACACTTTTGATACTCAAAAAAATCTTTAAAAAAATACGTGGATATATACACATATTCCTAAGACCTGGTAAAAATCTGGAAAAGAAATAATTTTTATTTTAGGAAATACAAAAAGGAGAAATTTCTGACATAAATGGCACCCTTTTTATCCTATATACTGTCAGAAATTTATTTATTTTCCTATAGCCCAAAACAAAATGAGGTTTCTACCGAAACTTGATGCGTGTAATCAGAATGTGTATATGTATCCCCGGGAAAAATTTCACATTTTTTTGAAACTTCAAAACCCTGAATTTTAAAATGTTCAAATAAAGAGAGCAGTGAAGCTCGGTTGCTGCAACGCCTCTCCCTCCAGTAGTACTACTTCTCACGTGAAGGCTGCAAGTTCAGTTTTTTTTTTATTTCCCTCCATCAATTGCTACGTCTACCCGTGAGCTACCAGGTGCTACTTTTCAAGTTTCGTTTGATCCGCATATTTAATTCTGTCAAGAATTTTTCTATCGGCTTGTACTACTTTGTGTACACAGATTTATCGACTCATGGCATCCATGAAGTACGATTTTCCGCTGCTGGATCATGACACAAGGTTTACCCTATGGCAAGTCAAGATGCGGGCGTTGTTGGCACAGGCCGACTATGATGTAGCACTGGATAGTTTTGGGAAGAACCGAATTGAGGACTGGACTGCTGAGGAGAAAAGAATTGATTGTAAGGGTTTATCACAAATTCAACTCCATTTGCATAATAATATTTTGCAGGAAGTTTTGAGCGAGAAAACTGCCGCCGCTCTATGGTTAAAGCTGGAAGGGATTTGCATGACTAAAGACCTCACCAGCAAGATGCATCTGAAGCAAAAATTATTTCTGCACAGGTTACCCGAGGGAGGTAATGTTTTGAATCATATTTCAGAATTTAAGGAGATCATATCCGATCTAGCTGCAATGGAGGTTAAGTATGAAGAGGAAGATACTGCTTTAATGTTACTTTGTTCACTGCCAAGTTCTTATACCAATTTTAGAGACACCATATTATACAGTCGTGATACTCTCACACTTAATGAAGTTTATGAAGCTTTGAACTCTAAGGAGAAGATGAAACTAATGGTGCCTCATGATGGTTCAAGTTCATCCCAAGCAGAGGGATTATCTGTTCGTGGCAGGACAAAGGAGAAGAACTCCAATAATGGAAACAGAGGCAAAAGTAAAAATGGCTACAGGGGCCGGTCGCAATCCAGAGACAAGAAATATTGCAGATATTGCAAGAGAGACGGGCATGACATCTCAGAGTGTTTCAAGTTGCAGAACAAGGAAAAGAGGAAAGGTAACAAACAAGGTGAAAATTCTGCTAACGTTGCTCGTGATGATAGTTTCGATGATGCTCTTGTTGTTATTGCTGGATGTGTTGAGACCAATGATAAGTGGGTACTTGATACTGCATGTACTTTTCATATGTGCCCACATAGAGATTGGTTTAATACTTTTGATTCCACTACTTCTGATGGTTCCGTTTTGGGTTTTGATAATTCACCATGCAAGATTGAAGGCATAGGTTCTATTCGAATCAAGATGTTTGATGGCATAATCAGAACTTTGACAGATGTTCGGTATATTCCGAAGATGAAGAGAAATCTTATTTCTATGAGTGCCCTTGATGCAAAGGGATACAAGTATTCAGGTGGAGATAGTGTTTTGAAAGTCACCAAAGGTTCCCTTATTGTGATGAAAGGTGATTTGAGTTCGACCAATGGTCTTTATTACCTTCGAGGTTCTACTATTTCAGGTAACGCTACTCCAGTTATTTCAAAGAATTCTGATTGTGATGCTGCTAACCTTTGGCATATGCGTCTTGGACATATGAGTGAACTTGGTTTGGCAGAGTTAAATAAGAGAGGTCTTCTTGATGGATATGAACCTGGTAAATTAAAATTTTGTGAGCATTGTATCTTCGGCAAGCACAAGAGGGTGAAGTTCAACACTTCGACTCATACAACTGAAGGTATTCTTGATTATGTGCATTCTGATTTATGGGGACCATCTCGCAAGAAGTCACTAGGTGGTGCTAGTTACATGCTGACTATTATTGATGATTATTCGAGAAAAGTATGGCCTTATTTCTTGAAGCATAAATATGAAGCATTCTCAGCATTTAAGGAGTGGAAGATTATGATTGAAAGACAAACTGAAAAGAAGGTAAAGATACTTCGCACTGATAATGGTATGGAATTCTGTTCTGAGCAATTTAAGAATTATTGCAAGTCTCAAGGAATTGTCAGACATTACACCGTTCCTTATACTCCTCAACAAAACGGTGTTGCTGAGCTTATGAATAGGACCATTATTTCCAGAACCCGTTGCATGTTGTCCAATGCAGGTTTGCATAGGCGTTTTTGGGCCGAGGCCGCTTCCACTGCTTGTTATCTCATTAATCGTTCACCATCTATTGCTCTTAATAAGAAAACTCCAATTGAGGTATGGTCTGGTTCACCTGCTGATTATTCACAGTTGAGAGTTTTTGGTTGCACTGCTTATGCTCATGTTGATAATGGAAAATTGGAGCCTAGGGCTGTTAAGTGCATCTTTCTTGGTTATAAGTCTGGTGTTAAAGGTTTTAAATTATGGAATCCTGAAACCCAAAAGGTTGTTATTAGCAGAAATGTTATCTTTAATGATTCTGCTATGTTACATGATGTTTCATCTACTAATGTTCCTGTTGAGAGTGAACAGCAGCCTCCCATTCAGCAGCCTACTATTCAGGTGGAGCATGTTATTGATTTAGGTGATACATCTCGTAATGAAATTGTTGATGCACATGATGAACCCGTCGTTAATGATGATCATGTCACTCCCACTCCAAATCAGCCTGTTCCACCCAGTTGGAATCTTGCACGTGACAGAGTTAGACGGGGTATTAATAAACCAGACAGGTTAATTGAAGAGTGCAATATTGTTTCTTTTGCTTTATCTGTTGCAGAAGAAATTGAAGGTAATTCTGAGCCTTCTTCATATTCCGAGGCTATTATTTCTGGTGATAGTAATAAGTGGATGACTGCTATGCATGATGAGATGGAATCACTTGAAAAGAATGGCACTTGGATTTAATAAAATTACCTAGAGAGAAGAAACCTATTCGTTGCAAGTGGGTTTTCAAGAGGAAAGAAGGTGTTTCTCCTAATGATGAGACAAGATATAAAGCAAGGTTAGTTGCTAAAGGTAATAGTCAGATTCCAGGTATTGACTATAACGAAGTCTTTTCTCCTGTTGTGAAGCATATCTCTATTCGCACTTTACTCAGTATTGTTGCCATGCATGATCTTGAGCTTGAACAATTGGATGTTAAAACTGCATTCTTACATGGAGAATTAGAAGAGGATATTTATATGGAACAACCTGAAGGTTTTGTTATTCCTGGAAAAGAAAAGCTTGTCTGTAAGTTAAATAAATCTCTTTATGGATTGAAGCAATCCCCTAGACAGTGGTACAAGAGATTTGACACCTTTATGCTCTCTCAAGGTTTCAAAAGGTCTAATTATGATAGTTGTGTTTATTTGAAAATTGTCAAAGGTTCAACTATTTATTTGCTCCTTTATGTTGATGATATGCTTATTGCTGCAAAGAGTATGTCAGAGATTAATGAACTAAAGAAGTAATTGAGTAATGAATTTGAGATGAAGGATTTGGGTGCAGCAAAGAAAATACTTGGCATGGAAATATCCAGAGATAAACCGTCTGGAAAAGTATATCTAAGTCAGAGAGAATATATTGATAAAGTTCTTCATCGTTTTAATATGCATCATGCCAAGCCAGTAAGTACTCCATTAGCTGCACACTTCAAATTATCATCAGCTTTATGTCCTAAGTCAGATGCAGATATTGAGTACATGTCTAGAGTTTCCTATTCGAGTGCAGTTGGTTCACTTATGTATGCCATGGTTTGTTCTCGTCCTGATTTATCATATGGATTGAGTGTTGTCAGTAGATACATGGCTAATCCTGTAAAAGAGCATTGGAAAGCAGTTCAGTGGATTTTCAGATACCTGCGTGGTACTTCTAATGCTTATTTACAGTTTGGGAAAACTGGAGATGGACTTGTTGGTTTTGTTGATCTGATTTTGCTGGTGATTTGGATAAGAGAAGATCACTCACAGGTTATGTTTTTACCATTGGTGGTTGTGCTATGAGTTGGAGAGCAACTTTGCAGTCTATTGTGGCTTGTTCCACTACTGATGCCGAGTATATGGCTATTTCTGAGGCATGCAAAGAAGCTATCTGGTTGAGAGGTTTGTATTCTGAGCTTTGTGGATATTCATCTTGCCCTGCCGTGTTTAGTGACAGTCAAAGTGCTATATATCTTACAAAGAATCCAATGTATCATGAGAGGACAAAGCACATTGATGTCAGATTTCATTATATTCGAGATGTTGTTGCTGAAGGCGATTTGAAGGTATGCAAGATAAGTACTCATGATAATCCAGCTGATATGATGACAAAGCCAGTTCCGACCAATAAGTTTGAGCTTTGCTCAGGCTTAGTTGGTATTTCTCACTAGTCCTATGGACTTTGACGCACAAGGTGTTTATGCTGATTTGGATGGAGTTATTCACTTTCTTCGACTACTGGAGGAAATTTGGATCAAGCTGGAGATTGTTAAATTGTGATCCAAATTATACCGTGTTGGACTAGACGTAGTACAACTGGTGTGGGCCTTTGCGTTGACGTCGACGCGTACGAGTACAACTCGTTTACTTGTCCTCCAAGGACTCTCATGTATTGCCCTCTTATATACCCCATGTAGTCGCACCTCAGACGGCCTGTCGTCTCGTGCTTGTAATACTCCTCCTCATAGTGATTGCGCCTTCGTGCGTCCGTGGTTTTCTCCCGCAAGGGTTTCCATGTAAAAATCCATGTCTCTCGTGTCTCGTTTATTCTCGTTATTATCTAACAGCGACACCAGCCAGCCAGCTGATATATGCACAGCATCTTCGTTTCCCAAGCTGTGGCAGCCCCATCACCGGTCATCTCACAGGGAAACGCGATGAGCTCGCCATGCACGGCCACAGCTGCAGCCCTGGGGTGCAACAATGACGCTGCTACGACCATCCTTTAAACACCGGCAATGCTCCGGCGGCCCAACAATGCTCCAACACAACACCGGTGATGCTTCGTTGCAACACCGGTGATGCTCCAATGGCCCGAACATGCTCCATTGCAACAACACGATGCTTCGACGCCCCGACGATGCTTTATTACAACACTAGTTATGCTCCGACGGCCCGAACGATGCTCCATTGCAGCAATGACGATGCTCCGACGGCCCCGATGATGCTTCATTACAGGACCGATGATGCTCCGACGGCCCGAATGATACTCCATTATGGCAACAGCGATGCTCCGACGGCCCCGACAATGCTTCATTACAGCACCGGTGATGCTCCGACGGCCCCCAACGGTGCTCCATTGCAGCAACGGCGATGCTCCGGCGGCCCCAACGATGCTTCATTACAACACCGATGATGCTCCAACGGCCCGAAGACGCTCCATGACAACACCGGCAATGTTTTGCAAAGCTCATTGAAGCATGCCTCTTTGCATGGTTGTGGGCGTCGATGCCATCATGGCACACCTCGTCGTCGTGGTGGTCGAAGAATTTGCGTTGTTGTGGTCATCGAAGCATTTGCGCAATCATCGACATAGTTGTGGTCGTCGAAGCATCGCCACGACCATTGAAGCATGCCTTGTTGCATGGCCGTGGTGGTCAACACCGTCATGGCATGGCTCGTCGCCCTAGCCGTTGAAGCATTGTCGCGGCCGTCGAAGTCATCATGGTCATGGAAGCATTGCCATTGAAGCGTGCCCTAGTCGTGGTCGTCGAGGCATTTCCGCAGTTGTCGTGGTCGTCAAAGCATCACCACGACCATTCAAGCATGCCTCATTGCATGGCCGTGATGGTCGATGCCATCATGCCATACCTCGTCGCCCTAGTCGTAGAAGCATTGCCATGGCCGTCGAAATCATCATGGTCATGGAAGCATTGCCATGAAAGCGCGCCCTGGTCGTGGTCGTCGAGGCATTTCTGCACTTGTCATGGTCGCCGAAGCATCGCCACAACCGTTGAAGCATGCCTTGTTGCATGGTCGCAGTCCTCAACGCCATCATGGCATACCTCGTCGTCCTGTCCGTTGAAGTCGTCATGGTCATGGAGGCATTGCCATGGTCATTGAAGCACGCCCGTCGCCGCGGTCATTGAAGCATTGTCGCGGCCATCAACCACGTCATTGTCGTTGAAGCTGTAAACGAGCCTAACTACCTCTGCATGCCATTGTAGCCTCTAATCAAATATCTCTAGTCTTTAGCTACTTAGCTAGTCCACAGGGAGGTTGTTAGCCGCAATTGAGTCTGCACTCACCGCATGCATGATCGATGAAAGTCTCGTGTTGCATGCATGTTGGTGCACGGCTTAGCAGCCTTTCTGCTACATTGCAGCTCGTGGTCCTCCATGACTGTGACACCATGAAGGCTCCGCCATGAAGCACCACACTCCTTTACAGCGTCAAAAGCCGCCGGTCGGCTCTCCACAACCATCAACGACTGGCAAAATCACGGCGGGTCCCCCCAAAAGCACCAGTGGCCTCTTTTGCAACAGCCCGCCGTGGTCCCCATAGGCTATAGCATCGAGCGCCGACAAGGAGTGGTGGCCTGGTGAGCACCAGCTCACCGGAGGAAGGTGCTTAGGTAGAGAGAGAGAGCGGAGGGGATCCAGAGCGCGAGGACACAACGAGAACGATTGGGCCGAGAAGATAAGGAAGAAAAGGGGAAGCGATCCGCTGGTCCCATGGGACACGTGCGCAGAAGGGAGGGGCTTACGATGCGGCAAAATAAGTCGGTTTAAAAGAAATGTTTTCCTTGTTGATTGCTAGTAGTACGCGGAGGTTTCGTTCATGTACTTGGGGATCAGGGGAAGACTGCTCAGTTATTTTTCGCGGGATCAGCCATACAAAGAACCATGGCGCCATCGGGTACCAGGTTTGAGGTGGAGAAGTTCAACGGAACTGGAAGCTTTAGGTTATGGCAGACAAGGATGAAAGATTTGTTGGCACAACAGGGATGCTTGAAGGCGTTGTTGCAGGAAGCCAAGCCAGCTAAGATGGAGGCAGATGACTGGGAGGAGTTACAGTTGAAAGCAGCCGGGACTATACGGTTGTGTCTGTCAGACCAGGTTATTTATCATGTGATGGATGAGAATTCGCCGAAGAAGATCTGGGAGAAGCTGGAAAGTCAGTTTATGTCCAAGACTACGACGACCAAGGTGTATCTGAAGCAAAAGTTGTATGGGGTGAGGATGCAGGAGGGGTCAGATCTTGTGGAGTATATGAACGCCTTTAATCAAGTCGTGACGGATCTAGCACGCTTGGGTGCGACGGTTGACGACGAGGATAGGGCAATTCTGCTTCTTTGTTCGTTGCCATCATCCTATGACCATTTGATCACTACTTTGACGCACGGCAAGGAGACCGTCAAGAATGAAGGTTTGCTAGTCAAGGGTGAGCAGTGGCGGAAGGGATATGAGGCTGGGAAGAACAAGAAAAAGAAAAAGAATATACAGTGTCACAAGTGTAAGCAGTGGGGACATATGAGAAAGGACTGTCCAGAACTCAATGGTGGGGCAAGTGCTAATGTGGCAACTCATGGTGATGACTCAGACAGCAGTAGTGATGTCCTCGTAGTATCAGACAGGCGGTCAACCAAAGGTGAAGCGTGGATGTTGGATTCAGCTTGCTCTTTTCATGCGACACCCAACAGGGAGTGGTTCTCTTCGTACAAGTCTGGTGAGTTTGGTTTAGCCTATGTGGGCGATGACACAGGTTATCGTGTTGCTGGAGTAGGTGATATCAAAATCAAGATGTTTGACGGAGTTGAGCGGATGCTTCGGGGAGTCAGGCATGTGCCAGGGCTAAGGAGGAATCTAATTTCGCTTGGTGTTATTCATGATGGTGGTATGGTATTCCGCTGTGATCGGGATAAGAAGACCATGAGAATCATGGAAGATGAGGTGACCGTGATGATTGGAGGGAGGACGGCTTCGCATCTTTACAAGCTGCAAGGGAGCACTATTGCAGGTGGAGTCACAGAGACTGGAGTTGCGGGAGTAGCGGCGGGGTCTCACGACGACGGCGGGTCTGGGGCAGACTCGTCGAGTAGCTCTCGGTAAGCTACGAAGAAGACAACACAAGTCCGGAGTATATGGAAGTTTGACGCATGGACAAATTCAAGGTGGTGGAGAATATTCGCCAAGGTGGAGTTTGTTGTGTTTGTGTCGACTATTTTGTACTAGTTGGGTTACGTTTGGACTTGGTGTTGTAGTATGGGTAGGATACTTGTAGTGTCTTAGTCGGACACGTTGTACCCTTGGCCTCTTATATATGAGGAGGCACCTCACGTTGTAACCCATGACGACTAGATAGCCACAGGCTCGCAAGGGGGTGCTGGCGGTTTGTGCTGGCGCCCGGGTGGCCGGTGTTGCGGTATCTCGGGGAGGAGCGCCCATAGTCATTTTGGAAATATGCCCTAGAGGCAATAATAAATTGATTATTATTATATTTCCTTGTTCATGATAATCGTTTATTATCCATGCTAGAATTGTATTGATAGGAAACTCAGATACATGTGTGGATACATAGACAACACCATGTCCCTAGTAAGCCTCTAGTTGACTAGCTCGTTGATCAATAGATGGTTACGGTTTCCTAACCATGGACATTGGATGTCGTTGATAACGGGATCACATCATTAGGAGAATGATGTGATGGACAAGACCCAATCCTAAGCCTAGCACAAGATCATGTAGTTCGTATGCTAAAGCTTTTCTAATGTCAAGTATCATTTCCTTAGACCATGAGATTGTGCAACTCCCGGATACCGTAGGAGTGCTTTGGGTGTGCCAAACGTCACAACGTAACTGGGTGGCTATAAAGGTACACTACAGGTATCTCTGACAGTGTCTGTTGGGTTGGCACGAATCAAGACTGGGATTTGTCACTCCGTGTAAACGGAGAGGTATCTCTGGGCCCACTCGGTAGGACATCATCATAATGTGCACAATGTGACCAACGAGTTGATCACGGGATGATGTGTTACGGAACGAGTAAAGAGACTTGCCGGTAACGAGATTGAACAAGGTATCGAGATACCGACGATCGAATCTCGGGCAAGTACAATACCGCTAGACAAAGGGAATTGTTGTTGGGGAACGTTGCAGAAAACAAAAATGTTCCTACGGTTTCACCAAGATCCATCTAGGAGTTCATCTAGCAACGAGTGATTAGATGCATCTACGTACCTTGTAGATCGCGAGCGGAAGCGTTCAAAGAACGGGGATGATGTAGTCGAACACGACGTGATTCAAATCACCGATGATCTTAGCACCGAACGGACGGTGCCTCCGCGTTCAACACACGTACAGAACGGATGACGTCTCCTCCTTTCTTGATCCAGCAAGGGGGGGAAGAGAGGTTGATGAAGATCCAGCAACACGACGGCGTGGTGGTGGATGCAGGGCGTCACAGTAGCAGGGCTTCGCCTATACTACGAGAGAGAGACGTAACGGGGAGAGAGGAAGCACCAAAGGCTGAGGTATGAAATCCCTCCTCTCCTCAACTATATATAGGAGGACCAAGGGGGGTTGGTGCGCCAGCCCAGGAGATCTAATCTCCTTGGTGCGGCGGCCAGGGGAAGGATTCCCTCCCCCCCAAGGCACCTTGGAGGTGCCTTCCACCACTTGGACTCCTCCCCATGGAAACCCTAGGCGCATGGGCCTAGTGGGGCTGGTGCCCTTGGCCCATGAAGGCCAAGGCGCACCCCCTACAGCCCATGTGCCCCCCCGGGACAGGTGGCCCCACCCGGTGGGCCCCCGGGCCCCCTCCGGTGGTCCCGGTACAATACCGATAACCCCGAAACTTGTCCCGATGGCCGAAACAGCACTTCCTATATATAATTCTTTACCTCCGGACCATTCTGGAACTCCTCGTGACGTCCAGGATCTCATCCGGGACTCCGAACAACATTCGGATTACTACATATACATATCTTCATAACCCTAGCGTCACCGAACCTTAAGTGTGTAGACCCTACGGGTTCGGGAGACAAGCAGACATGACCGAGACGACTCTCCGGTCAATAACCAACAGCGGGATCTAGATACCCATGATGGCTCCCACATGCTCCACGATGATCTCATCGGATGAACCACGATGTCGAGGATTAATCAACCCCGTATACAATTCCCTTTGTCAATCGGTATGTTACTTGCCCGAGACTCGATCGTTGGTATCCCAATACCTTGTTCAATCTCGTTACCGGCAAGTCACTTTACTCATACCGTAATGCATGATCCCGTGATCAACCACTTGGTCACCTTGAGCTCATAATGATGATGCATTACCGAGTGGGCCCAGTGATACCTCTCCGTTATCCGGAGTGACAAATCCCAGTCTCGATCCGTGTCAACCCAACAGACACTTTCGGAGATACCTGTAATGCACCTTTATAGTCACCCAGTTACGTTGTGACGTTTGATACACCCAAAGCACTCCTACGGTATCCGGGAGTTACACGATCTCATGGTCAAAGGAAAAGATACTTGACATTGGAAAAGCTCTAGCAAACGAACTACACGATCTTTGTGCTATGCTTAGGATTGGGTCTTGTCCATCACATCATTCTCCTAATGATGTGATCCCGTTATCAATGACATCCAATGTCCATAGCCAGGAAACCATGACTATCTGTTGATCAACGAGCTAGTCAACTAGAGGCTTACTAGGGACATATTATGGTCTATGTATTCACACGTGTATTACGATTTCCGGATAATACAGTTATAGCATGAATAAAGACAATTATCATGAACAAAGAAATATAATAATAATACTTTTATTATTGCCTCTAGGGCATATTTCCAACAATTGTATACGGGATTGATCGAATCCTCGACATCGTGGTTCATCCGATGAGATCATCGTGGAACATGTGGGAACCAACATGGGTATCCAGATCCCGCTATTGGTTATTGACCGGAGGACGTCTCGGTCATGTCTGCATGGTTCCTGAACCCGTAGGGTCTACACAATTAAGGTTCGATGACGCTAGGGTTATAAAGGAAGTTTGTATGTGGTTACCGAATGTTGTTCGGAGTCCCAGATGAGATCCCGGATGTCACGAGGAGTTCCGGAATGGTCCGGATGTAAAGATTTATATATGAGAAGTCCTGTTTTGGTCACCGGAAAAGTTTCGGGGTTTATCGGTAACGTACCGGGACCACCGGGAGGGTCCCGGGGGTCCACCAAGTGGGGCCACCAGCCCTGGAGGGCTGCATGGGCCAAGTGTGGGAGGGGACCAGCCCCAGGTGGGCTGGTGCGCCCCCCCCACCAAGGCCCAAGGCTCAAGGAAGAGGGGAAGGGGGCAAACCCTAGGGCAGATGGGCCCTAAGGCCCACCCTGGTGCGCCTCCCTCTCCCCCTCCACCTGGCCGCACCCTAGATGGGTTTTTGGGGGCCGCCGCCACCCCTAGGGAGGGAACCCTAGGTGGGGGCGCAGCCCCTCCCCTTCCCCTATATATACTTGAGATTATGAGGGTTGCAACATATATGATTTGATCTCTCCCTGGCGCAGCCCTACCTCTTCCCTCCTCGTCTCTTGCGGTGCTTGGTGAAGCCCTGCTGGAGTACCACGCTCCTCCACCACCACCACGCCGTTGTGCTGCTGCTGGATGGAGTCTTCCTCAACCTCTCCCTCTCTCCTTGTTGGATCAAGGCATGGGAGACGTCATTGGGCTGTACGTGTGTTGAACGCGGAGGTGCCGTCCGTTCGGCACTAGGATCTCCGGTGATTTGGATCACGACGAGTACGACTCCTTCAACCCCGTTCTCTTGAACGCTTCCGCTAAGCGATCTACAAGGGTATGTAGATGCACTCTCCTTCCCCTCGTTGTTGGTTTCTCCATAGATAGATCTTGGTGACACGTAGGAAAATTTTGAATTTCTGCTACATTCCCCAACAGTGGCATCATGAGCTAGGTCTATTGCGTAGATTCTATGCACGAGTAGAACACAAAGTAGTTGTGGGTGTTGATTTTGTTCAATATGCTTACCGTTACTAGTCCAATCTTGATTCGGCGGCATTGTGGGATGAAGCGGCCCGGACCAACCTTACACGTACACTTACATGAGACCGGTTCCACCGACTGACATGCACTAGTTGCATAAGGTGGCTGGCGGGTGTCTGTCTCTCCCACTTTAGTCGGATCGGATTCGATGAAAAGGGTCCTTATGAAGGGTAAATAACAAATTGGCATATCACGTTGTGGTTTTTGCGTAGGTAAGAAACGTTCTTGCTAGAAACCCATAGCAGCCACGCAAAACATGCAAACAACAATTAGAGGACGTCTAACTTGTTTTTGCAGGAAATGCTATGTGATGTGATATGGCCAAGAAGAATGTGATGAATGATATGTGATGTATGAGATTGATCATGTTCTTGTAATAGGAATCATGACTTGCATGTCGATGAGTATGACAACCGGCAGGAGCCATAGGAGTTGTCTTAATTTATTTATGACCTGCGTGTCAACATAAACGTCATGTAATTACTTTACTTTATTGCTAACCGTTAGCTGTAGTAGTAGAAGTAATAGTTGGCGAGACAACTTCATGAAGACACGATGATGGAGATCATGATGATGGAGATCATGGTGTCATGCCGGTGACGATGATGATCATGGAGCCCCAAAGATGGAGATCAAAAGGAGCAAAGTGATGATGGCCATATCATGTCACTATTTGATTGCATGTGATGTTTATCATGTTTATACATCTTATTTGCTTAGAACGAAGGTAGTAAATAAGATGATCCCTCATTAAAATTTCAAGAAAGTGTTCCCCCTAACTGTGCACCATTGCGAAAGTTCGTCATTTCGAAGCACCACGTGATGATCGGGTGTGATAGATTCTTACGTTCGAATACAACGGGTGTTGACGAGCCTAGCATGTACAGACATGACCTCGGAACACATGCGAAACACTTAGGTTAACTTGACGAGCCTAGCATGTACAGACATGGCCTCGGAACACAAGAGACCAAAAGGTCGAGCATGAGTCGTATAGAAGATACGATCAACATGAAGATGTTCACCGATGTTGACTAGTCCGTCTCACGTGATGATCGGACACGGCCTAGTTGACTCGGATCATGTAATCACTTAGATGACTAGAGGGATGTCTATCTGAGTGGGAGTTCATAAGATGAACTTAATTATCCTGAACATAGTCAAAAGGTCTTCGCAAATTATGTCGTAGCTCGCGCTTCAGTTCTACTATTTAGATATGTTCCTAGAGTAAATTTAGTTGAAAGTTGATAGTAGCAATTATGCGGACTAGGTCCGTAAACTGAGGATTGTCCTCATTGCTTCATAGAAGGCTTATGTCCTTAATGCACCGCTCAGTGTGCTGAACCTCGAACGTCGTCTGTGGATGTTGCGAACATCTGACATACACATTTTGATAACTACGTGATAGTTCAGTTAAACGGTTTAGAGTTGAGGCACCGAAGACGTTTTAAAACGTCGCGAAACATATGAGATGTTTCGAGGGCTGAAATTGGGATTTCAGGCTCGTGCCCATGTCAAGAGGTATAAGACCTCCGACGATTTTCTTAGCCTGCAAACTAAGGGATAAAAGCTCAATTGTTGAGCTTGTACTCAGATTGTCTGAGTACAACAATCATTTGAATCGAGTGGGAGTTGATCTTCCAGATGAGACAGTGATGGTTCTCCGAAGTCATTACCACCAAGCTGCTAGAGCTTCGTGATGAACTATAATATATCGGGGACATATATGATGATCCTTGAGATATTCACGATGTTTGACACCACAAAAGTAGAAATCAAGAAGGAGCATCAATTGTTGATGGTTGGTGAAACCACTAGTTTCTAGAAGGGCAAGGGCAAGAAGGGATACTTCATGAAACGGCAAATCAGCTGCTGCTCTAGTGAAGAAACCCAAGGTTGAACCCAAACCCGAGACTAAGTGCTTCTGTAATAAGGAGAACAGTCACTGAAGCAGAACCACCCTAGATACTTGGTAGATGAGAAGGCTGGCAAGGTCGACAGAAGTATATTGGATATGCATTATAATGTGTACTTTACTAGTACTCCTAGTAGCACCAGGGTATTAGATACCGGTTCGGTTGCTAAGTGTTAGTAACTCGAAACAAAAGGCTACGGAATAAACGGAGACTAGCTAAAAGGTGAGATGACGATATGTGTTGGAAGTATTTCCAAGGTTAATCAAATATCGTACGCTCCCTCTACCATCGAGATTGGTATTAAAACCTAAATAATTGTTATTTGGTGTTTGCGTTGAGCATAGACATGATTGGATTATGTCTATCGCGATACGGTTATTCATTTAAGGAGAATAATGGTTACTCTGTTTATTTGAATAATACCTTCAATGGTCTTGCACCTAAAATGAATGGTTTATTGAATCTCGATCGTAGTGATACACATGTTCATGCCAAAAGATATAAGATAGTAATGATAGTACCACCTACTTGTGGCACTACCACTTAAGTCATATCGGTATAAAACGCATGAAGAAGCTCCATGTTGATGGATCTTTGGGCTCACTCGTTTTTGAAAAGTTTGAGACATGCGAACCATGTCTATTGGTGTATATGCATGAAGAAACTCCATGCAAATGGACCATTTGGACTCACTTGATTTTGAATCACTTGAGACATGAAAATCATACCACATGGGCAAGATGACTGGAAGCCTCGGTTTTAGTAAAATGGAACTAGAAAGCAACTTGTTGGAAGTAATACATTTTGATGTGTGTAGTCCAATGAGTGCTGAGGCGTGTAGTGGATATCGTTATGTTCTTACTTCACAGATGATTTGAGTAGATGTTGAGTACATTTACTTGATGAATCATGAGTCTGAATTATTGAAAGGTTCAAGTAATTTCAGGGTGAAGTTGAAAGATCGTCGTGACAAGAGGATAAAATATCTATGATATGATCATAGAGATGAATATCTGAATTATGAGTTTGGCACAGAATTAAGACATTGTGGAAATTGTTTCACAACTGATACAGCCTGGAACACCATAGTGTGATGGTGTGTCCGAACATCATAACTGCACCCTATTGGATATGACGCATACCATGATGTCTCTTATCGAATTACCACGATAGTTTATGGGTTAGGCATTAGAGACAACCACATTCACTTTAAATAGGGCACCACGTAATTCCGATGAGATGACACCGTATGAACTATGGTTTAGAGAAACCTAAGCTGTCATTTCTTAAAAGTTTGGGGCTGCGACGCTTATGTGAAAAAGTTTCAGGCTGATAAGCTCGAACCCAAAGCGGATAAATGCATCTTCATAGGACAACCAAAATAGTTGGGTATACCTCCTGTCTTAGATCCGAAAGCAATAAGGGATTGTTTCTTGAATCAGGTCCTTTCTCGAGGAAAAGTTTCTCTCGAAAGAATTGAGTGGGAGGATGGTGGAGACTTGATGAGGTTATTGAACCATCTCTTCAACTAGTGTGTGGCAGGGCACAGGGAGTTGTTCCTGTGGCACCTACACTAATTGAAGTGGAAGCTTATGATAGTGATCATAAAACTTCAGATCAAGTCACTACCAAACCTCGTGGGATGACAAGGATGCGTACTACTTCAGAGTGGTACGTAATCCTGTCTTGGAAGTCATGTTGCTAGACAACAATGAACCTACGAGCTATGGAGAAGCGATGGTGGGCCTGGATTCCAAAATGGCTCGAGGCCATATAATTCGAGAGAGGATCCATATATGAAAACAAAGTGTAGACTTTGGAAGAACTACTCGATGGTCGTAAGGCTGTTGAGTACAGATGGATTTTTAAAAGGAAGACGAACAATGATGGTAAATGTCACCATTAAGAAAGCTCGACTTGTCATTAAGAAGTTTCCCGACAAGTTCAAGGAGTTGACTACGGTGAGACTTTTTCACTCATAGCGATGCTAAGAGTCTGTTGGAATTATATTAGCGATTACTGCATTATTTATGAAATCTTGCAGATAGGATGTCAAAGCATTGTTTCCTCGACGATTTTTCTTGAGGAAAGGTTGTATGTAATACAACCGGAAGGCTTTGTCAATCCTGAAAGATGCTAATAAGTATGCAAAGCTCCAGCAATCCTTCTAAAGACTGGAGTAAGCATCTCGGAGTTGGAATGTATGCTTTGATGAGATGATCAAAGATTTTGGGTGTATACAAAGTTTATGAGAAACTTGTATTTCCAAAGAAGTGAGCGGGAGCACTATAGAATTTCTGATGAATATATGTTGTTGACATATTGTAGATCAGAAATGACGTAGAATTTCTGGAAAGCATATAGGGTTATTTGGAAAGTGTTTTTCAATGGAAAGCCTGGATTAAGCTACTTGAACATTGAGCATCAAGATCTATAAGGATAGATCAAAATGCTTAATGGTACTTTCAAATGAGCACATACCTTGACATGATCTTGAAGGTGTTCAAGATGGATCAGTCAAAGAAGGAGTTCTTGCCTGAGTTGTAAGATATGAAGTTAAGACTTAAAGCTCGACCACGGCAGAATAGAGAGAAAGGACGAAGGTCGTCCCCTATGCTTAAGACGTAGGCTCTACAGTATGCTATGCTGTGTACCGCACCTGAAGTGTGCCTTGCCATGAGTCAGTCAAGGGGTACAAGAGTGATCCAAGAATGGATCACAGGACAGCGGTCAAAGTTATCCTTAGTAACTAGTGGACTAAGGAATTTTCTCGATTATGGAGGTGGTAAAAGAGTTCGTCGTAAAGGGTTACGCCGATGCAAACTTTGACACTAATCCAGATTATTCTGAGTAGTAAACTGGATTCGTATAGTAGAACAGTTATTTGGAATAGCTCCAAATAGAACGTGGTAGCTGCATCTAGGAGATGACATAGAGATTTGTAAAGCACACACGGATCTGAAAGATTCAGACCCGTTGACTATAACATCTCTCACAAGCATAACATGATCAAACCCAGAACTCATCGAGTGTTAATCACATGGGGATGTGACCTTGAGTGTTAATCACATATCGATGTGAACTGGATTATTGACTCTAGTGCAAGTGGGAGACTGTTGGAAATATGCCCTAGAGGCAATAATAAATTGATTATTATTATATTTCCTTGTTCATGATAATCGTTTATTATCCATGCTAGAATTGTATTGATAGGAAACTCAGATACATGTGTGGATACATAGACAACACCATGTCCCTAGTAAGCCTCTAGTTGACTAGCTCGTTGATCAATAGATGGTTATGGTTTCCTAACCATGGACATTGGATGTCGTTGATAACGGGATCACATCATTAGGAGAATGATGTGATGGACAAGACCCAATCCTAAGCCTAGCACAAGATCATGTAGTTCTATGCTAAAGCTTTTCTAATGTCAAGTATCATTTCCTTAGACCATGAGATTGTGCAACTCCCGGATACCGTAGGAGTGCTTTGGGTGTGCCAAACATCACAACGTAACTGGGTGGCTATAAAGGTACACTACAGGTATCTCCGAAAGTGTCTGTTGGGTTGGCATGAATCAAGACTGGGATTTGTCACTCCATGTAAACAGAGAGGTATCTCTGGGCCCACTCGGTAGGACATCATCATAATGTGCACAATGTGACCAACGAGTTGATCACGGGATGATGTGTTACGGAACGAGTAAAGAGACTTGCCGGTAACGAGATTGAACAAGGTATCGGGATACCGACGATCGAATCTCGGGCAAGTACAATACCGCTAGACAAAGGGAATTGTATACGGGATTGATCGAATCCTCGACATCGTGGTTCATTCGATGAGATCATCGTGGAACATGTGGGAACCAACATGGGTATCCAGATCCCGCTGTTGGTTATTGACCGGAGGACGTCTCGGTCATGTCTGCATGGTTCCCGAACCCGTAGGGTCTACACACTTAAGGTTCGATGACGCTAGGGTTATAAAGGAAGTTTGTATGTGGTTACCGAATGTTGTTCGGAGTCCCGGATGAGATCCCGGACGTCACGAGGAGTTCTGGAATGGTCCGGAGGTAAAGATTTATATATGGGAAGTCCTGTTTTGATCACCAGAAAAGTTTCGGGGTTTATCGGTAACGTACCGGGACCACCGGGAGGGTCCTGGGGGTCCACCAAGTGGGGCCACCAGCCCCGGAGGGCTGCATGGGCCAAGTGTGGGAGGGGACCAGCCCCAGGTGGGCTGGTGCGCCCCCCCCCCCACACACCAAGGCCCAAGGCTCAAGGAAAAGGGGAAGGGGGGAAGGGGGCAAACCCTAGGGCAGATGGGCCCTAAGGCCCACCCTGGTGCGCCTCCCTCTGCCCCTCCACCTGGCCGCACCCTAGATGGGTTTTGGGGGGCTTCCGCCACCCCTAGGGAGGGAACCCTAGGTGGGGGCGCAGCCCCTCCCCTTCCCCTATATATACTTGAGGTTATCAGGGTTGCAAAATATATGATTTGATCTCTCCCTGGCGCAGCCCTACCTTTTCCTTCCTCGTCTCTTACGGTGCTTGGCGAAGCCCTGCTGGAGTACCACGCTCCTCCACCATCACCACGCCGTTGTGCTGCTACTGGATGGAGTCTTCCTCAACCTCTCCCTCTCTCCTTGCTGGATCAAGGCTGGGAGACGTCATCGGGCTGTACGTGTGTTGAACGCGGAGGTGCCGTCCGTTCGGCACTAGGATCTCCGGTGATTTGGATCACGACGAGTATGACTCCTTCAACCCCGTTCTCTTGAACGCTTCCGCTAAGCGATCTACAAGGGTATGTAGATGCACTCTCCTTCCCCTCGTTGCTGGTTTCTCCATAGATAGATCTTGGTGACACGTAGGAAAATTTTGAATTTCTGCTACGTTCCCCAACAAGTCATTGCCCCGGGGAGTAGGCGAGTTCGCCGAACCTCGTTAACAAATCTCAGTGTCATCATTGTCTGTGATTGCTTGTTCCTTGGTGAATCGACCGCGTACCTCGGATTTATTCTAACAAAGACCAATATGTGGAAATTGACGTGGGAGTTGGTCATCCATTGTTATCCCCATATATTTCAAGGCGCATTTTAATAAATCCGACAGAATTCATGCAAAGCGGTCGATATTCATCAAAATTTAGATAGAACATAACACAAATTATCCATACATACCATGCAAATTAAGTCTAGTACAACAAGGTCTTAAATTCGACTAGATTCTGGATGTCCAACAAGTTTTTCATGAACGGATCATGTCTTCCCATACATACTTCCCCTTCAGTTTTATCCCAGAGTGTGTGCACGTAAATGATCATCTCTCTATCATGTGGTATACCACAGTAGCACGTGTGGGCTACATATAACATTAGACCAACATTGAGTGAATAAATCACAACAAGTTGTGCAAGAGAAAGAAAAACTTACGATATGGTCCTTTGCAGCGTGCAATGGTCACCATGCCTCGAGCTGACGAACCATGTTGCAAAACTTGGTGACGCTGATCTGGATAGCGTACTAGTGATACGACAACGACCTCACGTTGCGTGGTTGATTGATGTACATGTCGTAGGGCACAATATACTTGCGTGCGTGGAATTTTTCATGCACTTGCTCCCAAAAGGGCTCCCCTCTGCTCCTGCCTACGAAATCCGCGGATATGGTCAGCCACACATTGCACAATAACTCATCCTCCATGATCGAGTAGCTGATCATCCTTTGTACTCTAAAAGACAACATAGCATTTGAAAATAAGCTCAATGGCATTTGACCGAACACCTGCTGGGCGTGGTGTCTGCTATGGAGGTCATCGACAGGGGATGGAGTGTATCTGGGTACAAACGGCTCCAGGGTGGAAAGCTCTGTCGTAACGGCAAGCAGGCGCGTTGGTGCTGGTTGCGGACGTCCGGCAATGTCTCTGTGGCGGCCGGAGACGTACAGCGGCGGCGGCAGAGGTGGAGGGTGCGGATGCAAAATAAGGAGAAGAAGGGACCGAGTGGAAGGAAATGGGACCGGAAAGGGGGATTGGGTGGGCCGGGGTGTCGGAGTCCTACGTTTCGGATGTCCGGACTCCTGCAAACCTCTCCACTTTGTTTTTAATTTACGGGAGAAAACACGTCCTGATCGCAGCGCAGATCGATACAGGCCAGCGTTGGATGATTTTTTCGATCCGGATAGCGTGGTCCACGGTCTAAATGAACATGGGCGGTTTACGGGTCCGCTTTGAAGACGCCGTTAGGTATAGGATCAAGGATAAGCCATGTTCCCCGCAAAACAAAACAAAAGAATGATAAGCCATGTTCTCGTCAAACAAAACATTTTTTAAACACCGGCCACAGCATGTAGAAACATGTACACACCACACGCGTACTGCATCGCACGTCCTGCGCTTGCCCGCTACTGTCGTGGCGGCCTCCCTCGGCTCGTTTTCCACGCCACCCCCGGCTCCCGATGGCGACGTTCTTCCAGGATCCTCTGGCTTCGTCGCGTGCGCCGCGTGCAGTATTATTGGCTCAGCAAGTCCACGATATCATCTCCTCATCCCCCGATCGTCCGGCCCAGCAGCGACCGGCGATCGGCGACGTCCTTTGCCGAACTTCCAAGAATGCAAAGTGATCCAGGACTCTAACGAGCTTTTAAAGAACGTAAAATGATCTGCTTGCGTCAAATTGTTGCGAGAGTTGAGCTAAAGCCAACTCCAACCGTCAAACCCAAACAGACGTCCATTCTGTCTAGATTTTATCTGTTTGGATAGAACAATGTGACGACGTCCGGCCGTATGTTCAACAAGCGGCCATATCTCATCCCACATGGCTGGCTAAAGCCCATATGTGCACATTTTAACTATGCATATTGTAAAAATAGTCACAACCAAATAAATCAAACATTGCAAGTAATCTTACAAACAGACATTGCGAAATTGGCACGAAAAGGTTTCACCCTGACGTTTTTATGGCAATTTTAGTTATTCAGGGATGGCAACTTTAGTTGTGAAGCATGACAACTTTCTGTTTGGATGGTAAGTTTCAGTTTTTTTTAATTCGTCTTTTTTTCGGATGGCAAGTTTAGAGCTTCTCCACCAAAACCATCAGAATTGTGTGTAATACGGTGATTTGTGCGCACGCAAACCAACAACCTTTTGGAGATTCGTTCCTACTGCACGTCCCCACATCTGAAGATGCGATTATCACAAAGCTTCTAAGCATTGCAGTGGAATAGATATCTGGAGTCCAATCGCAAACAATTCCTTTCTCAACCAGACGCGGACCCTTAAAACCGTAATAAGGGTCTCAAACAACGTGTTTTAAGGGTCGACTTTACCTCCCGCGGAACAGACCCTGTAAACGGCACTGTAAAAACGAATATTCCTCTCAGAGATGCTCCAGCCGTCCTCCTCCGCCTCCCCTCCTCGTTCCCCGCCGTCCCCCGAACGCCCCGGGCGGCGGCCGATCACATCCGCGAGGTGGCGCTCATCCCGGCCACCTCGCCCCGCCATTCTCCGGCCCCAATTTGAACAACCGACGGCTGATTCTGGCGGGCGGCGAACGATTCCGGTGGGCAGCAGATGATTCCAGTGAGCTATGCGATGGAATTGCGGCGGCGCGTCCTTCCCGACGAGGTTTGACCAGTATAAGGGTCGCCCTCAGTTTGGCCTTCGAACCTTCAAATATATGGGTTTCGGGTGTGGGTTTATGATGCCCCTTAAAATATTTAAGGGTCGGACCACTTTTACGGTTTTTGTTCTGCACACTTTTTTCGATCAACCCCTCAAAATCTGAAAATTATAAGGGTTTAACCGGTTTTACGGGGTCTGCCAAAGATGCTCTTAGTTGTAAAAATGTCAGGGCAGTGTTACTTTGTGCCACACGGGTGGCACTTATCACTTAGATCAAATAATTTTACTACCCAATCGAAATTGTCTTCAATAGATGGAAAGAAAATGAACCGATGCATCTACTGGTTGCCAATATGATTCCACATATGCTCAACCAAGTCATCTTGGAGCTGCATGTGAGTATGTCAATCACGCATTTCACAATGGAATTGGGCAAACTGTTCAAACGTTGTTGGTTCTTGGTGCTGAGACTCAACAATTTCACCCTCAAAATCAAACCTTTGGTCATAGATGTCGTCGTCACGCTCATCCTCCACGATCATATCATGCATGATCACACAAGCAGTCATGACCTCCCAAAGCTTCTCGGTGCTCCATGTTAGTGCAGGGTTTCAAACTATACCACATTGAGACTGAAGCACAACAAAAGCACGCTCCACATCCTTCCTAGCACTCTCTTGTATTTGGGCAAATTTCTATCTCTTCTCTCCTTGCGGATTGGCTATTGTATTCACATAGTTGACCATTGAGAATAGATACCATCAGCTAGGTAGTATCCCTTGTTGTAATTGTGGCTATTGATCTCAAAGTTGACCTCTAGGGAGTGGCGTTCTGCAAGCCTTGTGAACACTAAAGAACGCTGAAGCACGCTGATATCATTGTGAGCACCAACCATGCCGAAGAAAGAATGTCATATTCGAAGATCTTGCGAAGCCACCGCTTCTAGTATGACAGTGGCACGTTTGACATGCCCCTTGTACTGCCCCTGCCAAGCAAATAGACAATTTTTTTCACTTCTAGTACATACAATCTATGTTGTCAAGCATGCCTGGAAAGTCCCTATCGGCATTCATCGCCAACAACCTTTTTGTATTCGTGTAGTTGGCTCTCTCAGGTACTCAGGGCCAAACACTGCCACCACGGCTTTGCAGAAATTGTACATTGATAGGAGACACATGGACTCACTCATACACACGTACTCATCCACAAGGTAGCCTGCAATTCCATATACAAGCATGTGAATAGCCGCAGTGCATTTCTAGTAAGAGGAGAAGTCAAGCTTGCCAAGGGCATCCTCTTTGCACTCAAAGTATGGGTCATATCCTACCACTCCCTCCCGAATATGATTGAACACATGTCTCCTCATACGGAAGCGGCAGTGGAACTGTTGTGGTGGAGCGCGGTATTCTCAAAGCAATGGGCATAGTGCAGGGCGTGGCCGCTCTCCCTATTGCGGTTCAAGGCCGAAGCATGACCCGGGATTGATCCCTGAATCGAGGCCGCTGCCTAGAAATGTGGTCATTGACGACCGATGCAGCCACCACAAGCTATTTGTCATCCGAGGACGAATCATCCGATGAACAAATGAAGTTGTGAAAAAAAATACTCATCCCCACTATCCATGGTACCTTGTGAGCAAAGTGTCGAATACCTTGCGGTTGTGGTGGAGACGCGGTCGGGAAGAGCACCTCAGGCTCCCCTCACAGGAAGCAGGCAAGGTTGGCGTTGGCGGCCGGCGGCTATGCAGTGTCTGCCGAAAGGTGTTCGGGTCGATGGGCGTTGCCGGCGGTCGTAGCTTCCCTGCTACCGGATGCGGCGACAAATAGCCACAAATGTCGGCAAAAACTCCTTTGAAACGTGGGTAAGGGTTGGCTATGACTAGGGGTGGTCGTGGTTTGGGCAGCCGGGCTGCAAAGCGAGGAAGCGGCCAGAAAAAATGGGTGCCAGCGGCGATGGCGGGGGGGGGGGGGGGGGGAGGGGAAGGGGGTTGTGTCCCCGACGGACGACCAGATAAGGAGAGGGGCGCGTGTTTCGTCTATCTGCACGCTATCCATTTTGACGCAAACGCGGTCCAAATTTGGACAAGGAATGGGGCGAAAGCGGACAAAAAAAGGACGTTTGTCCGTTTGCTCCCACGTGTTGGGTCGCGATTTCTCTTCGATTAACCCCAAACGGACGCGGCCGAACCATTTGGGGTCATGCGTTGGAGTTGGCCTAACGAGAACGTAATCCTTGAGCAGGATTTACCCATTTTAATTGTTCAATAGTGACGCCTATATATAGGCACGGAAAATCATCCTTGAACTAGACGATGGGATTTACCCATTCTAATTGTTCAATAATGTGCTTATTTATAGGGAGAGCACATCATCCTTGAACCAAACAATGGGACTTGCCCATTTTAATTGTTCGATAATTATACTTATTTATAAGGACTTACCCATTCTAATTGTTCAATAATTATGCTTATTTATAGGGAGAGAACATCGTCCTTGAACCAAACAATATGACATACCCATTTTAATTGTTCAACAGTGATGCCTATTCATATGTGGAGAACATGATCCTTGAACCAAACAATGAGAACTGCCCATTTTAATCGTTCAACAGTGATGCTTGGCCTCTCCCAGTGCACAAGTGATTAGACAAGCACACCTCTTGGGCATTGGAAGGGTTTGGTCCGTGGAATCCAACGGACAGTAGCCAGCTGAATTCCTTGGAATCTACTAGGCGATTTACGTAATTTGACACACGAGCAGCTAGTGAGAATTTGTCCGGCACTGAGAGGCAGAGAATAGACAGCCAGCCACTAGCTCAATTGCTGATGGCATGGACCATCTAGTAATAATTAACCAAATGCGCCCGTCTGAGAGCGAGAGGCCCCTCTGTCCTGAACCTGTCGCAGACAATATCGACACAGATGCAGACAAAGAGCCTATGCCTTTTGTTGGCGCCCATGAGGCCATGAGATGGTTCCATACATCCACTCCACGCCATCCTATTCGTCCATGACAATAAAATTGTTCCACGCCATCCTATTCGTCCATGACAATAAAATTGTTTACAAGTGGACGCCGAATGAGCTGTGTGCATTGCACTCTTCTGAAAAGGTAATGGAAGGGCCTTGCTCGCTCCCCAAAAGGCATGGCCTCTCGAGGCAGGGATCGGTTCTTCAGATTAGTATTGTTTCACTTTCCATGGAATAGTTCTTCAGATTAGTATTGTTTCTCTTTTCATGGGAAAGTTCTTCAGATCAGTGTGATTGGTCGGCCGTACATACAGAATGAAAAGTACCCGTATATAAATGTCAATTATGTAGAAAATACAAAAATACAGTAAATTATTTGATCCAGTTTTCATTGACAAAGCACTGAGAAATTTTCATGCAAAATGAAGCCACATAATAATCATATGAGAACCAGTAGGGTACATTGATAAGGTCCAAATATAAGAGGTCGGCACCACAATCATATAAGAACCGGTTTATAAATTGATAAGGTCCAAATATATCGCCCGGTAAAACGATAACTCGAACGAGAGATTTCTCCCATTATATAAGAGCGCATTTGCAAGCCAGATGAGAGCGAACTGAAGCCAAAATACATCACCTCTCCCATCCTTCAGTTGAAGAAGCAGAGCCACCAAACTCTCTTGTTGCAGGGACAGGCATGGAGGAAGAGACGGCTACCACGGCCGGACGGAAACACGATGACGGCGTCGACTCGGAGGATCCAGGGAGCGCCGGCAATGGCATCAGCTCGCTGGAGCAGCCCCTGCTGAAGAAAAGCAACACCCTGACGGCCAACCACCTCGCCATGGTCGGCGCCAAGGTCTCGCACATCGAGAGCCTCGACTACGAGTGAGTACTCCGTCCGTCAAACGCCCGATCCTCGGATGCCAGTTTCGTGAACTGAGCATGGCGTGGCCTGCAGGATCATCGAGAACGACCTCTTCAAGCACGACTGGAGGAGCCGGTCCACCGTGGAGGTGCTGCAGTACGTGTTCCTCAAGTGGGCGCTGGCGTTCCTGGTGGGGCTCCTCACCGGCGTCATCGCGTCGCTCATCAACCTCGCCATCGAGAACATCTCCGGCGTCAAGATGCTCCACATGGTCCGGCTCGTCCGGGACAAGAGGTACTGGGCCGGCTTCTTCTACTTCTCCGGCTTCAACCTGGCGCTCACGTTCGTCGCCGCCGTGCTCTGCGTCGTCTTCGCCCCCACCGCCGCCGGCCCCGGCATCCCCGAGATCAAGGCCTACCTCAACGGCGTCGACACGCCCAACATGTTCGGCGCGCCGCAGCTCATTGTCAAGGTAGCTTTTTATTTCTTTCTTCTTCCGCCTGAATCTGAACGAAATGCGTGACGTGACGTGATGGATGGATGATGGATTCTGTCATACGCTGGCCAGATCATAGGCAGCATCTGCGCGGTGGCGTCGGGGCTGGACCTCGGCAAGGAAGGCCCGCTGGTGCACATCGGCGCGTGCCTCGCCAACCTGCTCAGCCAGGGCGGCTCCGGCCGGTTCCGCCTCCGCTGGAAGTGGCTGCGCTTCTTCAACAACGACCGCGACCGGCGCGATCTCATCACCTGCGGTGCGTCGTCCGGCGTGTGCGCGGCGTTCCGGTCGCCCGTGGGCGGCGTGCTGTTCGCGCTCGAGGAGGTGGCCACCTGGTGGCGGAGCGCGCTGCTGTGGCGCACCTTCTTCAGCACGGCCACCGTGGTGGTGGTGCTGCGGGGCTTCATCGAGGTGTGCCGCGGCGGGCGGTGCGGCCTCTTCGGCGCGGGCGGGCTCATCATCTTCGACGTCGGCGACGTCACCGTCCGGTACCGCCTGGGCGACCTCCTCCTCGTCACGCTCGTCGGCGTCATGGGCGGCGTCCTCGGCGCGCTCTACAACCACGTCCTCCACATGGTGCTCCGCCTCTACAACCTCATCAACGACAAGGGCCGGATGGCGAAGCTGGCGCTGGCGCTGGCCGTGTGCGCGTTCACGTCGGCGGGGCTGTACGTGCTCCCCTTCGCCGTGCCGTGCACGCCGTGCGACCCGGCGTTCGGCGCCGCGTGCCCGGCCACCGGGAGGAGCGGCAACTTCAAGCAGTTCAACTGCCCCGCCGGGCAGTACAACGACCTGGCCACCCTCCTGCACGCCACCAACGTGGACGCCACCCGCAACATCTTCTCCACGGGCACCCCCGGCGAGTTCCGGCTGGACTCCCTGCTCATCTTCTTCGCCATCTACTGCGTGCTGGGGCTCTTCACCTTCGGCATCGCCGTGCCGTCGGGGCTCTTCCTCCCCATAATCCTCATGGGCGCCGCCTACGGCCGCATCGTGGCGCTCGTGCTCCAGAGCGCGGTGGCGGCGAGCATCGACCACGGGCTCTACGCCGTGCTCGGCGCCGCGGCGCTCATGTCGGGCTCCATGAGGATGACCGTCTCGCTCTGCGTCATCTTCCTGGAGCTCACCAACAACCTCACCCTACTGCCCATGACCATGTTCGTGCTGCTCATCGCCAAGACCGTCGGCGACGCCTTCAACCCCAGCATCTACGAGATCATCCTGGACCTCAAGGGCCTTCCCTTCCTAGAACCCAAGCCAGAGCCATGGATGAAGGACCTCACCGTGGGCGAGCTCGCCGCCGCCAAGCCGCGCACCATCAGCCTCCAGGTGGTCGAGAAGGTGTCGACCGTCCTGGAGGTGCTGCGGAACACCGGCCACAACGGGTTCCCGGTGGTGGACCGGCCGCGGCCCGGGCTGTCGGAGCTGCACGGGCTGGTCCTCCGGGCGCACCTCGTGGCCGTGCTGAGGAAGCGGTGGTTCCTTTTGGAGAAGAGGAGGACGGAGGAGTGGGAGGCCAGGGAGCGGTTCTCGTCGGTGGAGCTCGCCGACAAGAACTGCAAGATCGACGGCCTGGAGCTGACGCCGGAGGAGCTGGAGATGTACATCGACCTCCACCCGTTCACCAACACGACGCCCTACACCGTGGTGGAGACCATGTCGGTGGCCAAGGCCGTGGTGCTGTTCCGCTCCGTCGCGCTCCGGCACATGCTCATCATGCCCAAGTACCAGGGCCCCGAGGTGAGTCCAAAATCAACTCCAATGGCTTTTCAAGCATCATCAAACTGTTCTTGCACATTTGGATTTGGATGTGATGATGGATCCATTTTGGTGTGCAGATATCTCCGCTTGTGGGGATCTTGACGAGGCAGGACCTGCGGGCGCACAACATCCTCGGCGCGTTTCCTCACCTCGCCAAGAAGAGCAAGACGCACTGAAGCTGAAAGCTACTAGCACCATTTTTGAGAATCTGGATTGCTAAATCTCAGTCTCAGTCCATGCTATATTCGTGAGATCTTATGTGAAGATCTGTGCAAACAGTTTTTTTTGTGTCATTTGAATGAGACTTGATTAAATCTTAGTTGACTAAAATTTAGCCGCACGCTTTGGGAGTTATTACTGTCAACATGTTTCCTGTCTTGAAGCATGAGAACATTGACTCACTTGTCTCACTTGATATTAGACGGGACACTCAGAGATTCTTTCTTTTCTTCCTTCTTTTTCTTTCTGGTTCATGATTTGTTTGCTTTGTTGCCCATGTAAAATCACGCGTACACGTGTCCAATACACACTCATGATGCAATAAGCAGTTCTTAAAAATGTTTCAGCATCTCCGCAAAAAAAAATTGTTTCAGCAAGAATTGGAAAGCGAGAAGTCCCAACTTTTTGTATGAGTTTTTCGATTGTGTCATCTTTTTGGCGCCTCTGTTGGATTTCATTATCAGCATTGACATCCACCTACGAACACGCGATTGTGCATGCATACGCACAATTGTTTAAACTGCATATGCTGGAAAGAACATTCAAAAATAGTTTTCGATCTTGCTTGGACCAACGGAGTGTGGGGTTGGTTCCCACCTATTCCCTATTTCCCTTAATTCCCAGATAGGTGGCATATAAACAAGTTAAAAAAAAGTTAATTATATTAAATTAATCAAATATATAGAAGAAAATATCAAGGACTGCAAAACATGTAGAAGAAATATAAAGATCTACAAAACAGAATTCTTGCCGTGGCATTGCTCCAAGCTTTGAGAAGAGCGAGCTGTTGATGATGGCGCAGTGGTCGTCTCTCGTCGACTATATGGAGTGGTGACACGATGACGTTGATAGAAATGGGGGTTGGCGTTGGTTTTAGTCTGCGACGCCGCACCGAAAGGGTTTCACTTTTGCCATGGCAATGACAAGCATCAATATCAGGTTTCAATTGTATCAATATGAGAAGAAAGCAATTGTATCAGACGACAAGTCACAACCGAACAAAAAAACAAATGCACCATATATTTACCAGTTTAGCTACTTGTAAGTCGTCTGGAAATAGTTTTTGGGTCAATCGAAAGGAGCCGCTGGAGAGAAGGAAGAAGCTAATGCCGGCTCGCCGAAGATGCCCTCTGGAAAAAAAATAGTCATAGCTGGGCTGCTGGGGTTAGAGGTATGGCCAAGGGCGGCGATTGGGGGAAGGGCGGGGCGGCGAGGGAGGTGCGGGAGCGCCACTAGCCGCAGGCGGTGGCACGCAGTTAGGCCGGTGGTAGATCAACAGTTTGAGGTAGAAGATGAACAGTGAAACCATTTCAGAGGTTGAAGAAGCTGATATGGCCATCATCTTACATCCAATGGCTCATAACGATCGACTGACCCAAATTTGTTTTTCACTCACCTGACACCTAGCCAGCCCCTATATTTACATAACATCAGCACGTAGTTTTTGGTTATCCTAATCAATGCCTAAGCCTGCAACACACCAGCGCATAATTCAGTTATAGGCACTGGAATAAAAGGAACAGCAGCTCATCAAGTCCTTCTCCTAGCCCTTGACTTCTTGCTCGTTGTACTGGATCTGGGCGTGGCTTTTGTTGCAACAGCGGCAGACGGATCGGGAGCAGAGGCGCATTCCCCTGCCAGTTGCCTGCACATTTGGAAACAATGAAACAAATCATCTGATCAGAAATTCTCGGCTGCTAGTCTGCATTATCAAACAGGTAGATATCGGCTTGGCCGATATTCAGTTCGGCTTCTGGTCACAGGTCAGGTGCTTTCATTCAATGCAGGAAAAATGTTTAGATGGCCTCGAAAGCTCGGCCGGTGGTCTAACCTGCCGACCTCCTCAACCCGCTCTAAGAAAGGGTCGACACTATCCATGTAGGTGTTAAACTGCAGAAAGAACCAATATGTTAGCGGTTATAGATACATTTGAAATGAAGCATGCTTTATTGATGGTTTTACGAAGCAGTCTTCTAACTCAGCTACTCAGACATACCGCCTTCACAATGTTGTTGAATTTTGCGTGAATTTTCTGCTGTTGTGCTGTGGCACTGGTCCTTGCAGAAGCAGTTTCAGAACATAGCTTCGAAGCCTACGTGGTGACATAACGAAATGCAATATGTCAGCTATTTATGGACGGAAAAAAAGATACAATTAACAAAAAAAGCAACTAAATCTGCAGGCTTTAACAGTCAAAGAGATTGAGAGCTAGTATCGTGTTTCTGTACGAACAGTGGCAATAGATACTAATAAGGCCTCAAAAGAATCACCATAGGACGTGGTACATGCAAACACCAAAATTAACGACCTTTTCCCATTTTAAAAGGATATTAAAGTTCAAACAAGCCATAACTGCAGAATAAAGAACATCACCTTCGCGATCATTGCCTCTACTTTCTTTTCTCTAGGTTCAAGGCACTGCAATTTAACCTCAGTCTCGGAGCTCAAAGCGCCCATCTTCTGATTTTCATCTGCTATTATTTGATTCCTTTCTTTCACTTTTGCCTTGAGACGCTCCTCCATTTCATGTACTGGTTGGAAGGGATTCATGGAACAATGTGAGGGAAACAGTAACTCTTAGAAAGGGAGGAACATATAAAATATATTTTACAAACTAGAAATATAACCTTTTCCTTTCCACTCAACAATCTGTGCTTCAAAGGACATAACTGAGACACTTTCATCATTAAGCTTAGCCTTACGAGTTTTGACTTCCTTTTCAACTGTTTTAGCAGCAGCAAGCTAGCAGCAACAGAAAGTAGAAGAGTTAGCCCGGTCTCATCATTCAATCAATTCAGCTACAGAATTCAACCATGCTTTGCAGCTATTCTTACCTGTTCATGTACATCCTGGATTTTAGAGTGTTGCTTCACCAGTTTTTCATGAGCCTGCGATATGGAGATACTTTAAGATGCAATCACAGGGTATCAACTGGTGAAGCATAAGTAGGAACAAGTGCCATTCCGATACAAGCTAGCACCACCACCAGCTGTAACAGACGGAATCCAAAATATCGCAGATTATCATACAAGGAAACTAAATTGTCCTGGGAGATACATATGTAGCTGATGTTTTTCTTAATCAAATTTCATGGAAGTCTGAAATCAATTGTCACGGCCAATGTTTGAAGTAAAACAACTTCTGGAATTGGCATATTCTGATGAAAAGTGGAACTGGAATACCTTATTGCGTATCTCCAAAGTGCCAGTTTTCTCTTGAGCATTTTGTGTTGCTATTTTCTCAGACTCCTTCAACTTAGCACGGGCTGATTTCTTCTCTTCCAAGGCCCTCTTTAATACGAAATAAAATCCACAATCAGGTATGCAAGCTTACACAGATCCCTTATGATGATTAAATTCAGTAAATCACAGGTAGCAAGTCAAATAATAGGAGTCCAGCCCCTCCACGACCCAAATTGCATGGAAAAATTAACATAGCAATTTCCGGTCAACCAGGACGTTTATGCAGATATGCAGTTACCTAGTACTAGGCAGGTTATGCAGATATGCATGGAAAAATTAAAGTAGCAGGTCAACCAGGCCGTTTATGCAGATATGCAGTCACCTAGTACTAGGCAGATTAAAAGACCAGGTATAGATAATTTATCGTATAGTCACAACATCAGGTCACTGGACAAACATCATATACCAAATTTCCGAACCTTACCTGCTACTACAAATAAATAAAAAATGAAAAAGGTCTCACCTGAACCTTCTCTGGGGACTTTACTAACTTGGACCTCAATTTGGAGTTTTCTTGGGCATGTTTAGTCAACTCAAAATCAGCCTGGGTTATCTGCAACACGAAACATAGATGCAACAAATATACATTATGCAGTGAGCTGTTGTTTTTCCGCAGAATATCAAACAATCAGCTTAAATTGGCAGCAATATATCAGATGTTCAATATCCTCACAAGCAGATGTCAAGACTCAGAGTAAATGGTGAATATAAAAGTAATTTAAACAGATTGTGCACAGAGTTCACTTTTCAGATGGTAAATTGTAGATACCCTGGTCCTATATGGGCTGGAGCACTTCTACCCTACGAAGGGTGAATGGAGCTTATGGCTTCTCAAAGTTAAGATGGAACAGGAGATGTGTTAAGTAGGGCCAATAGCTCCTGGTTTAGTGAACTCTGTGGCCCTATAAATAAATATAGTACTTAATGTTGCAAGTTATAACCAATCACAATTAATGCACCTTGTTCTGATTAGGGCTCACACTTTTTCAAGCTAGTTTGAGCTCCAATTTAGTTTGATTTGGCAGATGAGCAGATCTCCTGTTTCAGGTTTCAAAAAGGATGCTAGGAGAGCTCTGGGTTTATTGCATCAAAACCAGCTCGAGATTCATCTAGGAAGATACTTGGAGGCAAGGTTTTTGACCAAGTAGCTCTAGCTTTCATCTAGAATACCAGAATCGAAGACACGCCAAAGGCACAAGGCTCAATAGATTGCACCACAACTACACAAAGCTGTTTATATTTGACCTAATATGGTAATGTGTGAGGCATTTTAATCAGAAACTCATAGACCATGTAGCATGCTTGGCTCTCTGTATGGATTATACTTTCTTTGTAACTCATGATGCCAGAAATCCACAGAAAATAATTAGCTTTTTGGATGGAGAATGATACTACAGGAAGACATCGTTCTAATTAACTTAGTTGTATATATAGCTTTGAGAAATTTACAATGAACTGAAGGGCTTTACAACGCTGTAAAATCATTATAAGACAGTTCAGAGCTGAAGTGGAGGTTCAAGTAGACCTATATGATGAATGAAATGTCACATACAAAACAAAAACTGCTAATCACATGTCGTGACGTGTTTTCAACCACATTGAACCTAACCATAGTATTAAAATAGAGTTTTGGACTCACGGAAGAAATAGAAGAAATCATGCTAACACAGGGTAGGAATCAGCACACCTTCATGTCGATCTCCTCTTTCTTGTCACTGATGGCTGCGGCTTTTGCTCGCAGGGCCAGTTGCTGCTTGTTGTAAACCTGAACTTTCTGCTGCAGAGCATTGACGTCCACTTCCAGCTGCTGGGCCATGGGCTCCTCCATCTGCTCCGCGAGCTCATGATCCGCGATCTCCTTCTGAAGCTGCACGAGAGAAACGAGGACCCTACTCTAAGAATCGCTGGTCGCCCTGTGGGCATTTCCACGAACAGGAGAGCTGCATAGACTGCGAACAGGGAAGACCTGGGCGATCCTGGCCTTGAGCTCCAGGTCGCGCTCGTGGTAGTCGGAGGACTCGCTGACGATGGGCTGCAGGAGCTCCGTCTTGTCGTGCCTGTAGAGGAGGAAGTTGATGAGGGCGCTGAGGACCTCGACGACGCGGCGCGGCGTCGGGTGGGTGAAGTCGGCGAGCGTCAGGTCCCTGTAGTGGATGGACTCGAGGAAGGCCTGCGACTTGCTGTAGAGGCGCAGCAGCCGGATGGCCTCCTCGTGGTGCTCCGGGTTGTCCAGCACCTCCAGCTCGCTGAACCCTAGCTGCCCGCCCTCGCCGTCCCTGCGAAAATCCGGCCTGGTGAGCGAGCGGGCGGGATGGGGGGGGGGGGGGGGGGGGGGGGGGAGCGACGGCGTGCTTGTGTTGTTACCCGGGGGCGTCGACGAAGTAGTCGAAGAAGCGGCCGAGGACGCCCGGGAGCAGGTCGGGCTGCGGGCTGGCGATGTGCTCGGCGCGGAGGTTGGCGAAGGGGGCGACATCGAACTCGACCAGCTGCTCCGCGATCTTCGCCGGCGGCAGTAACGGGAAATGGAAGCCGGACGCCATCGGGTGAGACGCCGCCGGGGAGAGGACGGTGGCCGGAGAATCGCCGAGAGATTTTTCTTCCCCAAATCCAAATGTTTTGGACGGCCGCAACGGCTAGCGGCGTAGTGTATCTTTTTTTTTTAGTGTACGTACTGACTACTGAGCCTTTTACCTGCTCAGATGGGCCGAATGAATACGGCCCGTTAAGAATTCAGTTCACCGCCTTGCGCGCCGAATAGTCCAGCAAACACTGTAAGCGTCTAATAATTGTGTCTTGCCTCCAAAAAAAAGGGTCTAACAATTGTGTCTGGTACTTTGCCTAAAGAGTTCAATCTAGAGAGCACAATCTAGAGATCCTCATTCTTGGATGTTGGCACCTTTGAATGCAAAGAAATAACAAAATATTTAAAAGGCATCAACCAATCTACGGGGCGTGCTCAGGCTGGGGGGGTGGAAGGATGGGTGACCGTCCATGAGGGTGATTAGAGATTAGAGGTTAAAATAATTCAGAAATTTGAAAATCGGGAAAAAAATCAAAAAATAAAATAAAAAAATTAAATAGAAAATTTTAAAAAAATCCTTTAGTACCGGTTGGTGTTACCAACCGGGACTAAAGGTGGACCTCCAGGCAGCGGCCACGTGAAGGGTCTTTAGTAACGACCCTTTAGTCCTGGTTCCAGAACCGGAACTAAAGGCCTTTATGAACTGGGACAAAAGGCCATTTTTCTCTAGTGAGTTGGTTCCCACCCAAATTGGTGCTAAGGATATGACGCGCGTGCAGGTGAGAAACGAAAAATGGTTGAGAGCATAAGCAATATCATTCTTTGAAAATTGTCGAAACTCGGTTCTAAAAAAGCAAACTTTGCTCTAATGGTTTTTTTCCTTAAGACCTATCTTTACGCCTGCATGTCAGTTTTTTTTCCAGAAAAGACAGAATTTTATGTTTCTTTTCAGCATCTTCCTCTCATAATTTGGGTCAGTTTGGGCCTTACACATAGTCAACTCTCTTTTAGCAACTTATTTTCTTAGCACCTCACTCCACAATGGTCGGTTTCTTAGCATAAAGTTTCGACCAACTTTGGCAATACCCTCAACCTCTATTGTGGTTAAGTAAAAAATATTCGCTGCACGCACTTTCTTCTCGTCCTCTCGTTTCCTTCTAGTGAGCATCATGCATCTCTAGCCTACTTCCATTCATAAGATAGAAATATCATAGAAATAAGAAAGTTGTAGAAAATGAGATGTCATTATCTCAAATCCAATAAGTAGGAATGAAAATAGAGATGCCATTTGAATCATGGAACAATTTTTTTCCATTGAGACCAAAATAATGTTTCTTTTCCTTTGAAACATGGAGAATATGAATAACCCATGTATAGTAATAGGATTCTATCATGCAAACCGAAGCGCGATAGTCGTAATAATGCGCATATGAAGTTCGGGGCTCAAAAAACATGTCTAGCAGGGTCATCACACAACCCTTGGCCTTCAAAAATTATGGAGTGCACTCCAAATAGTAGCCCGTGGAGGAGTGGGGTGCAGATATGGACCGCACTCCATATCCAACTGTTCGCGTGACAGACAACAATTGTTTGCATCCTGTATCTTCCTCTCCCAGCCAGTGGCGTAGTGCCGTAGTCGCCCGTGTTGAGTATATTGATTATTAGGAAATATAGGGTAGACTAGGATTCGGTCCTGCCTTGTCTTGTACTATAAGTTGGTCATTATACTTCTATATATATGCCCACAAGGATCAGGCAATACAACGAAATATTCCACCAAATCTCTCTCTCTCTCCCTTCTAACAGCCCATACCAATCCCGCTCCTTTCCCATTGAGTGTACCTTTTCCCTGTCTCTTTTGCCGCCGGAGCGCGGCTATATAAACCGACAGGCTCCCCACCGCCGCCACTCAACCATCTTCCCCTCAGCCCACTATTTTCACCTGCACCCACCTTGCTAGAGCCACATTGCCTAGCGTTACTTTGAGAGGTTCAGCAAAAGCGCCGAAGCGCCTCCCTGTTGCCCACCAGTAACTCGTATGTGTGACGAAAGCCACCATGGCACAAGTAGAAGCCACGGTCAAGAAAGCCGTGGCTGCCATCCGCGTCCAAGAAGCCCAATGGTACGTAGACCGAGCCAAACATCAAGTGGAAGTATTTGAAGCCGCCCCTCTTGTGAGGTCACCTCCATACGAAGAAAGCCGTCGAAATAAAAATGATGTTTCAATTTCTCACTCTAGGTCAATTTCAATTTTCTATTCTTAAGTCAATTTCAATTTCAGTTATGTGGTGTTGATAGCAAGTTTTGCCGACGGAAATTGCAAGTGTGATGCTCAACAGAATGAGAATACAATGCAATTTTCTATTCCCTTTGTCCGAAAAAACTTGTCTAGGCTAAGCTTTTTTTTAGTATCTCTCTGAGCAAGAGCTAAAGTAGCTCCTAAGAATAGTGTTATTGTACCTACTAAAGAAATAAAACTCATTATCAAAGGTAGATATGAAAAGAGAAAGAAGTCGAGCTAGAAGAAAAATTCCCACAGCAACCATAGTTGCTACGTCTATAAGAGCCGAAAGATTGTCTCTCAAATGAATGTATCTAGCACTAAATTGGTGCTAGATAAATTCATTTGAGGGACACTTTTTTTTTTGGACGAAGGGAGTATATTATAACAATGAACATAGACGCTGAAGAATGGGCCCGCTAAAAATGGAGTTCAGACTACAACAATTTTGTGTTGCACAACTTCCAAAAGAAATGATGCGCGCTCTGAAACGATTTTGAAGGCCGCAAATATATGGCGCATCGGCTAGAGTTGCTCTAAGGTATCCCCAATTCTCATCTACTCCTACTAACACCGTCCCATAATGTAAGACATTTTTGCAACCTGTTTTATCTTGCAAAAACGTCTTGCATCGTCTGGGACGGAAGGAGTACTACTAGATGCCATGATATGTTAACCTGATATAAGTATGTACACACGTCCCATGCTGTCCGTAATCACACACCCGTTAATTCACGCCTATCCTGATTACACAGCAGCTTCCTGTATGTATCACGAAATTGGTAGCTCTGGAAGTAAAATCAGAGTTTCAGCTGTTCCGTGTCTTCTCTGTCATCCTTCCCCCCGCCTTCCGTTTGCTCCTTGTCCATGGAAGGATCCCTCGGGCCAGAGCTCGCGTCTCCCGGCCTCTCCGTCAAGAACTGTTCCCAGAAGTTGTCATTCGCCTTGACAGGAGCTGCCGGCTCGGCGGCCACCCGCGTATCCTCTCGTGGAGTCGGCGCTTCCGCTGTGCCGGCATCGACTGATGCCTTCGGGTTACCGCCCATGGCGGCTGCGGTGGCCTCCGGTGGGTTGTCGCTTCCCTCGTCGATGGTGGTGCTCCCGTCTGCATTGGAGGCTTGGCCTCTGTCGACGTCCATCGAGCATGATGCTAGAGTTAGGCTCAGATGGCACGGCGACAGCCCTTCATCGTTCACAGCCGGTGCGAAGAACGAGCTCTTGGAGGGGCAGATGGACGTCCCGGTATCGGAGAGTTCCATGATCTGTGGTACCAGAGGAAGGCATCCCGTCCCCATTCCGTCATGAACTGGAGGATGCCTGCCATGCGGGCTACCGTTGTCTTCGTGCGAGCTTTGGGTGCTCAGGGTGACGAGGTTGCTCTCCGCCGCCGCAGAGCAGAGCCCCAACTTGAGCTTATCGGAGAAGTGCTGGTTCAGAAGGTTGCCCATTTCTTGCCTGGAAGTGGCGCTGTGGTCATCGCAGAAGCTAGCGGTTTCCGTGGCCTCGACGGCGTAGTCTAGCCCGGACAACCTTCTCTTCTTGTGCAAAGCATCTGCGAACATCGAGGATGCCTCTGCCATCTTGACAAGCTTACTGACAAAGTGAGGGTTCTTGCTGGCCTGCTGCAGGAAGGCGATCATCTTGCCCTGCCGCTGCTCCATGTCGACCGCTCGTCGCTCCAGGGCCTCAATCTGGAACATGGTTCCGGACTCCTGCTGCTTGGACTTCCAGAGCTCGGCCTGTAGGTTTGCTTTCTCTCGTGCAAGCCGGTCGATCTCGTCTTCGAAGAATGAACGCTCGTTATCAGGCAGCGCACCTGGTTGATGACTGTGGCTGTGGATAGGCTTCCGCCTGTAGATGTTCTTCAGCAGGTGCTTCTGCCCCTTGACAAAGTACTCGTTACCGAATTCCCATCGCTCTGGATCTATTTTACGGAATCCCTGCAACATTGATGGTTTTTCAAAGGGTCAGATAGTTTGATGAAACTTTGGACATGATCAAACATCAACAAGCAAAACATTGCACAAATCTCAAACACTACTTGCAAGACAACAAAATCTCTCTGGTAAATGTAACCCCAAAATACGACAAGCTGCAAACAGAGAAGATGATGAGGAATCGTTTTCTGCACTTCTGTTTGTGTTAAGAAAAGACCATCTTTTGCTACAAACATTTGTAGGACAGTCTAATAGAGCAGGAAATGGTAGTTCAAATGGCCAGTGTTTTACAACAACCAATATAATACCACCTCCGAGATCTCAGAGGTCTTAGCAAGAGGATAACAAAGCCGCCTCTAACGAAATCAGTAATAAGTTGGAGCCTACTCCCACTGTCTCACTGTGATTATCTTTGACCGTTGCTTGGTGGCTTTATCTATAGTCGGGCGAATGCCTTTTATCTAAAAAGTCTCTGTTTCACAACATTTATCCATGGAGTGGATCAGGAGTGTAGTTAGTGCAATGTTTTCATTCTCTACCCCTACTTTTTTTCCAAAACGTGAGGTAATAGCTTTGCCCGCTCCATTAATTAAGAAGATCGTTGCCCAGTTAATTATGGAAAATTGAGCTAGAACCGATTCAACAAGGGTGAAACCCACTCCCCAACATCACAAACACATTGGGGGCAAGCCCACTCTCGCCACCGGCATGCCGAACATCGCAACAAATGCCAACCACACAAACACATAACATCCGCCTTCTATTCCTCCCATTCCAAATACAACAAATAATGGAAAGGGTGGGGTAGTGTGTGCGCCACTAACCATTTTGATCGTGCCATCCCACGACGTAGCACCGTGGCTCACCTCATCGTCCACCAAAGCGAAAGCTACGGCCTACGACTCTGTATCCCGCACGTACTCAGACGTGGCCACGCATACAACTCAAGCTAACTGAAAAACGGAGAAACAGCTAGACTACATGCACAGGATTATCTAACACCAGAGCATACACCGCCCGTGAGGACGGGAGAACCCTACCTTTTAGAGCTTTGGAAGGGGTTTAAGTTGTGGGTGTTAATTTAATAGTGGCCGGCTTGCGTGGTCATCTTTCATTAACTCCTCTTTGATTCAGTTCATGTGCATGGTGGGCTGCCACAGTTATGGTGAAACAGAGGGAGTGATAGCTATTGAACAAAAACAAATGCAGATCATATCGCACTGACTGTGACCAAGCTTGCTAAACAAGCAAAAACTACAGGAACAATGAACACTCTGAACAAATATTTCCAAACGGAGGGAATAGCTATTGTTATATACCAAAGATAGATACTCCTACCCGCAAAAAAAAAACATACCTACTCCATTGCACAATACAAAAATCCTAATATTTCAGACTCGATCAATATAAACACAGCGCATAATTTCAGTAGCAGCTGAACCAAGTTCCACCACAAACATCAGCATCGATCATGAATGTAACACCACAACCCGGACCTAGCAACCATGAAAACAGAATCAGGTCAATGCAATGCAACCTGAGCCTTAAACTCGAGCTAGCCAACCAAAGCAGCGAGCGTGCATCTATTTGTTCTAAAGAAAGAATGTAGTTATTCACAAGCATCCGACCAGCCCAGCGCACAAAATTATGAACATGTCAACAAATTTGGCACCATATCAAGTCCTAATTTTTGGCATTAAACTGCAATCAAGCCCAACTAAGAAAACCAGCATCCTAAAAGATATTAAGCAGTAGCAGTTCACCACAGCAGCGCAGAGATTTGGGCACCTACGCCACCCACCCAAGATCCAAATTTGACAACAACAAAAAGAGCAGCAGCTCAGCTCCACCTAACAAATCCCCCGCAGACGCGCAAATCTGAATCCCGAAATCCGCAGGGACTTGACCGAGATCGCATCGAGATTGAGGGGGAGAGGGGGGAGGCGTTACGTACGTAGGTGTTGAGCTGGCGGATGAAGCTGGAGAAATTGCTGTGCTTGAAGTAGGCGGGCAGCAGCCGCGCGGCGAACTCGGGCGAGTTCCAGACCACGAAGCTCGTGTCCGACGCGTCGCTCCACGACACCACCGCGTCCGTCGCCGGGTCGTCCACCATCTCGTACGTCTTGAGCAGGAACGGCGCCGGCCCGCCGCCCCCGCCGCCGCGGGCGCCGGCCGCGCCTGAGCCTTCCATGGGATGGGAGTGCCGCCTCGCGGGCTTGCGGTGCTGCTCGCCTACTCGGGTTGGTGGGAGGGGCAGAGATGGCCGGGAAAGGGGAGTCGTCGTGGTCGCTGCGGGTGGATCGGGGTTTGGTTTGCTTTGGTCTTTCCTCTTTCTTTTTCTTTTTCTTTTAGTGTGGCTAGATATGAACATACTCCCCCCGGTCCTAGAATGTTCTTCGAGTCATCCATCTTCTTTGGCAAGGGAAGTACAGATGAGAATAATGAGCATCTCAAGGAGATTATTGGGATCCAGTCAGAGGCTTTGAGTGAAAAATACTTGGGTTTACCAACTGTGATGGGAAGTTCTAAAGAAGAGACTTTTAAATATGTCTGGGAAAGTGCTAAGGGAAAGGTTACTGGATACAAAGGGCAGTGTATGTCCAAGAAGGCTCGTGAGGTGCTGGTCAAGTCGGTGCTTCAATCTATCCCTACGTTCATCATGAGCTGCTTCCAACGTACTAAGAAATTGTGCGGAAACCTGACATCTATCTCTTCAAACTTTTGGTGGGTGAAGCAAATGGTGAAAAAAAGGTGCATTGGATAGCTTGGAAGAAAATGTGCATGAGCAAACAGGATGGCGGAATGGGCTTCCGGGACATGGAGGCTTTCAATCAAGCGTTGCTTGCAAAGCAAGCTTGGAGGATTCTGCAAGTCTCGTCCTTCCTCTGTGCTAGGGTTCTCAAGTCCAAGTACTTCACAAATGGATCAATACTTAATGCAACTTGCCCGAGTGGTGGGTCATATACCATTAGTGCAGAACCGGGCAATAGCACCGGTTCGTAAGGGGCTTTAGTGCCGGTTCGGTAACCGGTACTAAATTGTAGGCACTAAAGCCCCCCCTTTAGTACCGGTTCAGCACGAACCGGTGCTAAAGGGCAAACACGTGGCACGAGCCAGCTCCGTGGGCGCGTAGGACATTAGTACCGGTTGGTAACAACAACCGGTACTAAATGTTTTGGTTTTATTTTTTATTTTTACTTTAAATTTGTGTTTTCAATTTAATTTAGTGATTGTTTTACATTATAATGAGTTGTTAAATCATTAGGTGATTAGTTTGACTGGATGCGTGTGGATCCTAGCTAAGTCATCAAGTATATGTCATATCCATATTATATATACTTGATCACATACTTAAGTGATCGAGGTAATATGGATATAGCATATACTTGATCACTTAGCTAGAATCCATCCAGTTGAAACTAATATGCAATTTCTTTCATAGATGATATAATAACTCATCATCATCATCATCATATTAATTAATATAAAAACTCTTGCATCATATATATCATCACCAACGGTTTTCATAGCAAAGATATCATCGAGTTCAACATGGTAATGATATTATAAGCGTTCATAACACCACAAAAGCAAATCACTCTTTGAGATTAAGTTCAGGACGAAGAACACGGACATGAGAGGACAAGTACTAAGAGCATGAACTAGCTAATTAATCACTCCTGCTGCTCTCTCTCAGGTAAAATAGCATAGAACATGTATAGCTTTGCTGATTCATCATATTGGAGCATGTAGATGAACCTGTCTCCTAATCGTGGGTTGCGCTTCTGATTGCTGCCCCCTAGTACTTCTCTGTGATCGTTCACAATTTTGCTCCAGTCTTTTACTATTAAGCATTCCTCGCTATTAGAAATCATGAATGCACTAAAGTGCATTGTAGGATATCTTGGCCGTAAGCTAACAATATTCATGGTACCTTTAGTCTCGATCCAATCAGGCACAACATTCATCGGGAGTACCTGTTAAAGAACATCGTATAGTAACATACTTAGCAATGAAGTTTAGTTTAAAAAATAATGTATGCAAAAGATGCACTGAGGAGAAATAGTAGAAATCTTACCATCTTTCCTAAATATATGTGACCGTAGTTCAGTATGAACACTATTGGTCGCACGTTTTGAGTACTAACATTTCTAAGTGCAGGAAAGAAATTTGTCTTGACAGCATCAAGATCCTCAAGCCATGAAACATAATGACTTGTCTCCTCGCAGTTTAGTTCAGCCCCGGGACAGTGGACGGTCCTGTCTACCAAGCGCCGGACATGTTTGCTTGATTGGAAGTAAGCTGTCAATATAAATTGAGATCTATTAATTATTTAACTGGTTCAAATAATCTCATATCGAAGACATAAATATGGTTGAGAAACTCACATAATGATAGAACTGGAGGCGTCTGCACATCGACCCAGATGTCTCTATTACCTTTAATATCATCTTCCGGACGAATATCAAAAGTGATAACCATATCAGGCTCAAATGCATAAGCCTTGCATAGTGCTTGCCAAGTTTTGCATTCAAAATAGGTGTATGTGTCTGCATTGTATAATTTGACGTTGAAGGTATAACCATGCTCGGTCTTCAAGTAAACTCTTTTTACCTCCATAGTTTCGTTAGGACTGAAACCTATCTTATCCAAGACAAAAATTCTTGCATGGCAGGGGATACGCTAGTAGAATAGTGAAAAATTAAAATTAAAAGGTGAAGCAAATGAAGCATAAGTCATGCTTAATTACGAAAAAAGACTTGTCGTTGTGACTTACTGTATGCACTTCGAAGTTCTCATCCAGCTTGATGCTGAAGCGTCTATCATCAACTAGAAAATTTCTGCCGCACAGGCCGCGCTGGTCTTCGCAGTATTCGCACATAATGAAATCGTGTTCGTTGTCAGATGACATTCCTATGTTCATAGGTGAAACATTAAGCACTTATTAGTTCTGTTAATTCAACTAGTTCAACTAAGCACTTACGAAGAATATACCTAATTAATTGAACTAATTCAACTAACTAGTTCAACTAATTAATTCAACTAAACTAGTTCTGTTAATTAGATAATGAAATCTCATATAACTAAATTAAATATATATGTAACATATAATTTATATCTAATATCTAACATATATGTTCATATATAGGTGAAACATTAAACACTTACTAGTTCTATTAATTCAACTAAGCATTTACTAAAAATAAACTAGTTCTATTAATTTCTTACTAAAATAAAGTAGGTAGTTCTATATAGTAATATTTTGATTAGATCATCAAATCTCATATACCTAAATTTTCTTACTAAAAATAAACTTGTTCTATTAATTTTCATACTAAAAATAAACTAGTCATATTAATTCAACTAGTTCAAATCTCATATACATACCTAATTAATATCTAGCTATACTAATTCAACTAGTTCAACTTGTTCTAATTCATGTAAAATATATTTTACATTAATATTTAACATCTTTTCTATATAATTCATCTAACATTAACATTCTAACATTATTATCTACGTAATTTATCTAATATTAATCTAAACAACAGAAAATAGAATAAGTAAAAACAATGTGTGTGTGTATGTGTGTGTGTGGTGTGTGTGTGTGTCTCTCTCTGTGTGTGTGTGTGGTGTGTGTGTGTGTGTCTCTCTCTGTGTGTGTGTGTACGACCGGGGAGCGGCGGCGTACGGGCGGCGGCGGGCGACGACGGGGCCGGGGACGGGCGCGGCGGGCGAGAGGCGGCGGCGACATACGGGCGCGGCGGGGACGACGGGCCGGGCGGTGACGGCGACGACGGGTGGCGGGGGCGACGGCGGTGACGGCGACGACGAGTGGCGTGGGCGACGGCGATGACGGGCGGCGGGGGCTGCGAGGGCGGCGCGCGATGGGCGACGGGCGCGGCGAAGAAGTTTGGATCAAGAAGAACTACTGGTGGGCGAAACTGATTTTTTGTAGGTTCCATATATTATAGGAGGGGTCTTTAGTGCCGGTTGGAGCCATCAACCGGTACTAAAGGCCTATTTTCGCCAGGCCAAGGGGCGGGAAACGGCCCCTTTAGTACCGGTTCGTGCCACGAACCGGTACTGAAGACCCCCCCCTTTAGTATCGGTTGGAGCCACCAACCGGTACTAAAGGTTGTGCGCTGCCACCGGCAGTGCACAATGTTTAGTCCCACCTCGCCGAGCGAAGGGCAGCCGCACTGGTTTATAAACCCAGCCGCGGCTGCTCCTTTGAGCTTCTCTATATAGCAGACTTCTGGGCCTAATTAACTAGGGCGCGCTGCCCTATGAGCCAGCTGGCCCTTCTGGGCCTGCATTTGCACACTCTAGGTCTGGCAGGCCCACTCGGCAGCGCGCCAACAAATTTTTTATATAGTTTTTTTTCTTTTCTGCATTATTTATTTTCTTCTATTTATTTTTGAGTAGTTTTCATATAGTTCTTTTTTTCATTTCTGCATAATTTATTTTCTTCTATTTATTTTTGAGTAATTTTTTGTATAGTTTTTTTATTTTCTGCATTATTTCTTTTCTTCTATTTATTGTCTTCTGGAAATTGAATGCTGCATACTGAACACAAAAGAAGTCTGGAGTTCAAATAAGTTTAAAAAACATTGAAGTGGCCGTGTAACAGATGAATTTTTATTTTTTGCATTATTTATTTTCTTCTATTTATTTTTGAGTAGTTTTTTATATAGTTTTTTTCTTGATACCATGCCAAGTTTCAGCATTTTCAGGATTCATTTTCTAGTGATTTTCAATTTCACGGTCATTTAGCTCTCTAAACAATTAGGTAAATGACCGAAAAACAACAAATGATGTCAGAACATGTTGGAAATTGATGGCGTCGCTTTGAATGCTGCATACTGAACACAAAAGAAGTCCGGAGTTCAAATAAGTTTGAAAAACATTGAGGTGCCCGTGTAACAGATGAGTTCTCATCTGAAACTCTGATACTCCGAAAGAGTTTGTCCAGGTTTTACACGTAGTGCGTCCAGTTTTTGCCGTGACCCTCTCTACTCTTTCTCACATGCTATGCGGGTGAAATGATGATACCATGCCAAGTTTCAACATTTTCAGAATTCATTTTGTAGTGATTTTCAACAAAAAACAACAAAATGATGATCAGAACATGTTGGAAATTGATGACGTCGCTTTGAATGCTGCATACTGAACACAAAAGAAGTCCGGAGTTCAAATAAGTTTAAAAAACATTGAAGTGGCCATGTAACAGATGAGTTCTCGTCCGAAACCCTGATACTCCGAAAGAGTTTGTCCAGTTTGTACACGAAGTGCGTCCAGTTTTTGCCGTGACCCTCTCTACTCTTTCGCGCATGCTATGTGGGTGATATGATGATACCATGCCAAGTTTCAACATTTTCAGGATTCATTTTGTAGTGATTTTAAATTTCACGGTCATTTAGCTCTCTAAACAATTAGGTAAATGACCGAAAAACAACAAATGATGTCAGAACATGTTGGAAATTGATGACGTCGCTTTAAATGCTGCATACTAAACACAAAAGAAGTCCGGAGTTCAAATAAGTTTAAAAAACATTGAAGTGGCCATGTAACAGATGAGTTCTCGTCCGAAACCCTGATACTCGGAAAGAGTATGTCCAGTTTGTACACGAAGTGCGTCCAGTTTTTGCCGTGACCCTCTCTACTCTTTAGCGCATGCTATGCAGGTGATATGATGATACCATGCCAAGTTTCAACATTTTCAAGATTCATTTTGTAGTGATTTTCAATTTCACGGTCATTTAGCTCTCTAAACAATTAGGTAAATGACCGAAAAACAACAAATGATGTCAGAACATGTTGGAAATTGATGACGTCGCTTTGAATGCTGCATACTGAACACAAAAGAAGTCCGGAGTTCAAATAAGTTTAAAAAACATTGAAGTGCCCTGTGTAACAGATGAGTTCTCGTCCGAAACCCTGATACTCCGAAAGAGTTTGTCCAGTTTGTACACGAAGTGCGTCCAGTTTTTGCCGTGACCCTCTCTACTCTTTCGCCATGCTATGCGGGTGATATGATGATACCATGCCAAGTTTCAACATTTTCAGGATTCATTTTGTAGTGATTTTCAATTTCACGGTCATTTAGCTCTCTAAACAATTAGGTAAATGACCGAAAAACAACAAATGATGTCAGAACATGTTGGAAATTGATGACGTCGCTTTGAATGCTGCATACTGAACACAAAAGAAGTCCGGAGTTCAAATAAGTTTAAAAAACATTGAAGTGGCCATGTAACAGATGAGTTCTCGTCCGAAACCCTGATACTCAGAAAGAGTTTGTCCAGTTTGTACACGAAGTGCGTCCAGTTTTTGCCGTGACCCTCTCTACTCTTTCGCGCATGCTATGCGGGTGATATGATGATACCATGCCAAGTTTCAACATTTTCAGGATTCATTTTGTAGTGATTTTCAATTTCACGGTCATTTAGCTCTCTAAACAATTAGGTAAATGACCGAAAAACAACAAATGATGTCAGAACATGTTGGAAATTGATGACGTCGCTTTAAATGCTGCATACTGAACACAAAAGAAGTCCGGAGTTCAAATAAGTTTAAAAAACATTGAAGTGGCCATGTAACAGATGAGTTCTCGTCCGAAACCCTGATACTCTGAAAGAGTTTGTCCAGTTTGTACATGAAGTGCGTCCAGTTTTTGCCGTGACCCTCTCTACTCTTTCGCGCATACTATGCGGGTGATATGATGATACCATGCCAAGTTTCAACATTTTCAGGATTCATTTTGTAGTGATTTTCAATTTCACGGTCATTTAGCTCTCTAAAACAATTAGGTAAATGACCGAAAAACAATCAAATGATGTCAGAACATGTTGGAAATTGATGACGTCGCTTTGAATGCTGCATACTGAACACAAAAGAAGTCCGGAGTTCAAATAAGTTTAAAAAAACATTGAAGTGGCCGTGTAACAGATGAGTTCTCGTTCGAAACCCTGATACTCCAAAAGAGTTTGTCCAGTTTGTACACGAAGTGCGTCCAGTTTTTGCCGTGACCCTCTCTACTCTTTCGCGCATGCTATGCGGGTGATATGATGATACCATGCCAAGTTTCAACATTTTCAGGATTCATTTTGTAGTGATTTTCAATTTCACGGTCATTTAGCTCTCTAAACAATTAGGTAAATGACCGAAAAACAACAAGTGATGTCAGAACATGTTGGAAATTGATGACATCGCTTTGAATGCTACATACTGAACACAAAAGAAGTCCGGAGTTCAAATAAGTTTAAAAAACATTGAAGTGGCCGTGTAACAGATGAGTTCTCGTCCGAAACCCTAATACTCCGAAAGAGTTTGTCCAGTTTGTACATGAAGTGCGTCCAGTTTTTGCCGTGACCCTCTCTACTCTTTCGCGCATGCTATGCAGGTGATATGATGATACCATGCCAAGTTTTCAACATTTTCAGAATTCATTTTGTAGTGATTTTCAATTTCACGGTCATTTAGCTCTATAAACAATTAGGTAAATGACCGAAAAACAACAAATGATGTCAGAACATGTTGGAAATTGATGACGTCGCTTTGAATGCTGCATACTGAACACAAAAGAAGTCCGGAGTTCAAATAAGTTATTAAAAATAAAAAAAGAGGTGCAATGCTGTTAATTTGCTTCAAGCCATTCGGAATAGTGTAGACTGCACTGCACATAGCTCAGTGCAATCTATGCTATTCCGCAAGGCTTGAAGCTAATCAACATGCAGGTGAGCATTGCAACTCTTCGTCATTGTCTGTGCACTCACGGCTTATAAACTGCTCATATTGCCTCTCTTGGCGAGGTGGGACTAAAAATCAGTTTACAAAGAAACTCTAGTACCGGTTCATGTTAGTACCGGTTCGTGGCATAAACCGGTACTAAAGGTTGCCCACGAACCAGTACTAATGATGCCCGCCCGCCTAGTCGTTGGAACCGGCACTAATGGTCACATTAGTGCCGGCTCAAATTCAAACCGGCACTAATGTGCTTCACATTTGACCCTTTTTCTACTAGTGTACATTCCAAAGTATTCTGCATGGTAGGGACTTGTTGCTGGAAGGACTGACTTGGAGAGTGGGCGACGGTACACGAATCCGCATCCATCACGACAGCTGGATACCACGCAAAGGAAGCCTGAGGCCACTGGGCCAGGTATACGTACATGGTGTAATGCGCGTGTGTGACCTGCTAAATGATACGAGTGACGCATGGGACAGGGACAAGCTTGAGGGCATGTTCACGCCGGATGATATACATGACATTCTCCAAATTTGCGTGGGTGGACAGGGATCAGAAGACTTCATGGCATGGAATTTTACCAAGAGTGGACAGTTTTCGATCAAATCTGCCTACCATCTATGCATGGAAAAGAAACATGCAAGAGCAGGACAACCGGACTCTTCATCGTCAGTGGCGACTCATCGGGGTTGGCTTGCGCTGTGGGGAACCAATGCCCCCGGTAAAGAGCTGATTCACACTTGGAGATTGATCAAAAATGATTTGGCCGTTGATGTCGAGCTGCGCCGGTGACATATCAAGGATGGTGTCTTTTGCCCAGCGTGTGGCAGAGAAGAGACGCTGCATCATCGTTTTTGGTCCTGCTACCACTCGACTTTGTTTTGGAAGGAGATGGCTCGGTATTGGGGGCGTGGGTGGCGATCCCACCTATATCGATGAGCACCCAGAGCTCACTCGCGTCGTGGATGCTACAATGGCTGATGGAGGCGGCGGAGGATGAAAAGGTCATGCTGATTCGGGGTCTCTATGCATTGTGGTTAGCAAGGAACGACGCACGCGGCGAAAAAAAGATTGAGAACCCAGAGCAGATTGCAAGAAGAGTGGCCACACTAATGGAGGAGTGAAAGACTGTTCATGGTTGCCTCCCCACCAAGGGTGGATGAAGGTCAATGTCGACGGAGCTAAGGCTCGAACAGGACTGGGTGGAGGCGGGGGGAGGGGGGTGATATTCAAAGATGAAGCTGGGGCGTTCAGAGGGGTAGCAGCGGATTTCTTTCCAAATGTCTCCGAGCCATTAGTTGCCGAGCTCCTAGCGTGTAGGAGAGCGATTCTGCTCGCACTACAACGAGATATTCACAGGCTGCACCTCGAGACAGATTGCCAGGCACTAGTTGGGATGATCAAGGAGCGGGAGCGGAACCTGTCATATGTAGGACAAGTGGTGGAGGAGGTGAAGGGCCTGATCGCTATGTTGAATGAGTTCAAGATTACCTGGGTACGTAGGACAGCAAATGGGGCTGCCCATATGCTGACGCGTGTAGGGGTTAGTAGTAGAGTTTCAGTTTTTTGGGATTCAGTCCCCCCCTAATTGCATCCTTAGCATTGTATCAGACGAGATTGCTATTTTAGTATAATAAAGTGGAGGACTGAACTTAAAAAAAAAAGAATGTTCTTCGAGTTAACATAGATTGAAAAACGTTCCTGTATCATATGACGGAGGGAGGATAAGAACAAAGAAAGAAAAAAATTAAAATTTTACACGGGTCTTTACATAAATCTCACAAATAAAGCATCAACTTAGATGGAGACTTGATTAAATTCGACTGAGATTAGCAATCCCATTTATTTATTTACCTTTTATAATTATTTACAAATGTAATACATTATGATTGAGCGTGGATTTCTTGCTCCTGGGCTAACAAATTCTGAAAATCAAAATTTTAAATTTTAAAATGATCTGAAACAAAATACACACCTACATACGGATGTAATACTATGTTATTTTTCACGATGAAATACACACACAAATTTATTTTTTTCTATTGCTCGCATATGAAGGTATTAGGTCATGAAACTTTGCACACTAGTAGAAAACATACCTATGTACATGTGTGCTTTTATAAGATTTTTCTAAACTTCAAATCCAGACTTATTTTTTTTTCAAAACCTAGGTTCCATGCCGGTAGAACACAAAAGTAATTTTAGATATCCTCGCGGTAGCAACGGCGCACACTTAAGCATATCTTGATTAAGAAAAAACAAAGACATAGAACAATAAAAGTATTGTTTAAGCGTATTTTTGCCAATAAAAGAATACATGTAAAAATTGCTTATCAAGATAATACAACTCATGTATACGCAATAATGAATTAGCATATAATTTGGGAATAGCTACCAATTGTGTGCATGCGAGTTTTACACGTCACATCTATATCTATTGTAGAAAATATGAGGAGAACATATGCAACGGAATAAACAACATAAAAAGAATACCACGCACTATAGTAATACACAAGTGGAGTTGGAAGAATATGAAGGGAATTAAAACTTCAAAGAGGGTGAAAAAAAATAGGACATGAGTTTTCTCTCTCCCATGTGCGGTTTTTTAAACATGTTTTTGTATATTTTTTACGTTTTCTTGTTTATTCTTTTTTCCATTTAAAAAAAAATTCATGAACTTTCTTTCAAATTCTATGAACTTTTCCAAATTTGTGATTTTTTTAGTTTCATGTTTTTTAAAAATTCCATAAATTTTTAAAATTCACAAACTTTTTTTCCAAATTCCGTTATCACTTCTGAAGTTCATGAATACTTTTAAATTCACGAACTCTTTTCCAAATTTATAAAAAAATTGTGAACTCTTTCACAAATTGACTAACATTTTTTTAACTCCTTAACTTCTTCCAAATCTATCTTTCAATTTCCATATTTTTTAAAAAAATTCGAAAACTTTTTTCCAAATTCCGTAATCATTTCTCAAGTTCATGGATATTTTAAATTTACGAACTCTTTTTCACATTCATATTTTCTTTAATCTGTGAACTCTTTCTCAAATTTACGAACATTTCTTTAGTTCCTTATTTTTCTCCAAATCTATCATGCAAAAAACATAACGAACGAGCAGCAAGTGAACGAACAAGAAGAAATAACAACCCAAGTAACCAAGCAAACTTCCTTTTTCGGCGACCCGCGCGAGCAGCAGCTCCGCAGGCCAGAGAGTTGCACGCGAGCATCAGCACCGTTGAGTTTTTTTTCCCCTCGTTTCTGGACGAAAACGTGACTTTTTATATAGATCCGGACATATGTAGAACGATATTTATGACTAATCACAAAGTGGTCTCTATACACGGTTACAACTTACAAGACCCAAGCGGATCCGTGTATTGAAAGGCTAATATACAGGCATCGTAGAGGAAGAAGGCAGTCTTATCGTGTGAAGCTATGCAGGTTTCACTGGTCCCTGTCACGATCACGGTAGATTGGCTGTGCCGTCCACTTGAAGTGCAGGTTCAGCTTTCCAGATTTAGCACCTTGCAGCACATATGTATCTTGGAACTCGCCTTCGAGTATCGCCCTGGTAAGTGTCAAGATGCATCTCCCTATGTAATCCTGCAATTTCAACGGATAAGGAGTTGGTCTGAAAAAACAGAACCATAGATCTGATCAACAGGTTCGAGCTTATTGATAACGAGTTTAGTCTGAGAAAACAGAACCACAGATCCGATCAACAGCTTTGAGCTTATAGGGCACAAAATTAGCTCAAAACCACACATGGATTTTTAGTGCAGTACTCGGGCCAAAACTTCCCACATCTTATTGCTACTACTGGAGGGTAAAGTTTTGAGCTAGTTAGTTGGACCAAGACTTTTTTTTTTCTGAAAAACACAGTATAAACGCAGGCGCTCACAAATATGAACACATGCTCCCCCACCCTACCCCTATGAGCACCTTCGAGAGACTGAGCCGGTGCATGTTTCAAAACCTATCAGGACCATCTACGTGTGTAGCACCACGCCCAAATGCCATGGTAATGCACTTGGATATATGCAGCAACCTCATTGATGCCTTCTCCTCATACACTGTTGTCCCCTCCCCTTAATCATACGCCATTCTATGTGAGCTTTTCAGGGGATGAAGGAATGGAAGTACACCTTGAAAGATGAGAGATAGACCTTTTGGAAGGAGATATCACACAGAAAGCCAGATTAGATACATTGTTGCGGTGTTGCCCCTCCCCCCAAACAAGTTACGAGTAACCCCCTGATTAATTATTTCTCGCGCTTTATCCCCTCATCACTGGTAGCACAGATCATGTGCATCAAATACCCATCCGTTGTAGCACGGTATTCTCGTTACTACGGATTTTTTCGCGTTTTTCTGGGATCCACAAAGATCATTTCTGAAAAGGATGCAGCTACACTCCCATGATTTGATGGTTGACGCACAAAAATCTCACCTGTTGTGGCAAACACATTGCAAAACCACACAAAAAGTTGTATGAGTAAATTAAGGAGATGCTGGTGTACAACCCCACCACCTGGCTCAAACCAAATTGTGGTGGCTTTCTTAATTCTTTCTTAATACTCCCTCCGTCCCAAAGCAAGTGTCTCAACTTCAGTATAACTTTGTACTAAAGTTAGTACAAAGTCGAGACACTTATTTTCGGATGGAGAGAGTATTTAAAAAGAAACATAGTCCCTTCATTTTATATCCGCACTTTTTTATCCAATGACCAGCATGAAAAACCCGTCGTACAATCAGCGTTATGAAAACACATATATTCATATGCCCAGTCAAAAATTAAACGCATATTTTAGTATGTTACACAGACAAAACCTATCTGATATAACTATGGAAAGGCAGTAGTAACACAAGCAGGACAATCTCAAAGCCAAACGGAAACAATATAAGGAGAAAATAAGTGTACACGAGCTACACAAGATAAAGACAGAAACACACCTTTCCAAATGTATCATGGTCCCATACTTCCACAATGAGCAAATCATGCAGGGCATCTTCTACTACAAAATCAAATGTCTGATTCCATATTGGATTTAACGTCTCAGTCACAACCTGCAAATACATTGGAATCATATGTGGGAAAAAAATAAGAACAGCACTGCAGATGGAGATAAGAGAGTACCCTAGTCTTCTTTTTGGTTTCCCCCTTCTTCAGGTACAGGACGACAAACGGGTCAGCCTTCCCCATCACATCCATTGCTGGTATGTCCTCTGCAGATATAACAGTTACTGAAAGGACTCCTCTCGTAATAACATTTTTCCTCTGGTTGACATCATATCCATTAGATTCCGTCTTGAGGACCTTTTCCAAAGAAGTTAACTGGATCTGACCAGCAAAAGGATTGGAAACCCCTTCTTGTTTCTCAAAAGGGTAGTACAGGAGCTCTAGGTGGACCTGAAGAGTGAACAAATCTTTAGCCTCTCCACAAGAAACCCAACAGAGATATTTTCATGATGATATAATTACAGAAAATGAAGAGTGAACAAATCTTTAGCCTCTCCACAACAAATCTTTATCACCACAGTTTAGGGGATTATGTCCCGGTATATGATACTCCCTCCGTTCACAAATATATATGTTTTGGATATTTCAATATGGACTACATACGGGCTGAAATGAATGAACAAACACACTAAGACGTGTCCATATGCATCCGATTCAGAAAGAAGTTAGAACATCTTATATTTGTGAACGGAGGGAGTACTTTGTTGTCAATATTGATTGGCCAAGAGAAGCAAAGCCAAGATGCGTGATGATTAGTACTCCTCTTTGATTGTTAACTTGGTAGGTGAGAACAACGTCTGACAATTACTAGTAAATTAGTTTCTTTATTAAAAGAATACCAATGGTATTGCCGTGAAAATGAAGCTCTGATGCCTCTACTCTAAGAATCAGTGTATTCAGAAGGAAATTATGGATAATATTGCAACTATAAATACCCATCATACTAATCAGCAGTCACCTTTCTTGCCAGTTTAGGCATTAAGGAAATAAAGTTGACAAAAATTGTAAGTGTATATCTATACTCCTATATTATATATACCAATATAATATTAAATCAATCACATGTACATAGTTTTTATCATTTATGCCACTGGTTAAGTCTCACTACTCAGTTTTGCCACTAAGAATTTCAACTGCTCAAAAATGCCATCGCTTCGTTAGGTGCATGCTAAAAAAATGCCACTGGACACCTTTACTGTCAGCTCAAATCTCGTTTGCCATGTTATAATGACCAGAATACCTATAGACCAACATGTCAGCTCTCCCTCTATCTCACTACAATAAAGTATGGGTCCCACTTGATCCCAACAGCGTTCTTATTTCCCTCTAAAATTATTCGCTTACTTACTCCTGACAAGTGGGGTCCACACTTATCATTGTGAGATAGAGAGAGCTGACATGTGGGTATAGGGGAATTTTTGTCATATAACATGGTCAACGAGTTTGACCTCACAATAACGATGTCTAATGGCATTTTTGAGCAAACATCTAATGAAATGATGGCATTTTTTAGATATCTAATGGCATTTTGAGCAAGCATCTCACGTAACGATGGCACTTTTTAGCAGTTGTAATTTCTAATGGCAAAACTGAGTAGTGGGACACAACTAGTGGCATAAATGATAAAAACCCATTTTAAAAATATTTATACCGACAAATAAGCTGAAATATAATATTTTTCTTAGATACAAAATTGTGATAAATTGTTGACGTAAGTTTCTCTATCCTTCTGGTACTGCCCACAAATAGGAAAACTGCGAAATATGTATTTGTGGCGACTTGGTTCATTGACAATCTCGATAACTTGCTAGACAAATCTAATACACTCTGAATTTGTATATTTGACTGAATTATAGTGTCAATGTCGCTGAATATCGGCGACATAATACATTTTCCTAAAATGACGATCTCAACATACACACACACACACACACATGCACATACCACACACTGCCATCGCTGCACATACACATTGACGAAGTGTATACTGAACACAAACATTGTGATGCTTGAAAATTTAAGTCATTACTAACACTTCATTGATAGGCATATCAATCTAGGTTTAACATCTTCCATGTCACCGACACGTATTGTTCTTTTGACAAAAATGATGTACTCCCTCTGTCCCAAAATATAAGAACGTTTTTCACACTACAGTAATGTCAAAAACGTTCTTATATTATGGGACGGAGGGAGTACTTTTCAATGATAAGCAACGTACTCACGTGTGTGTAAGTGTAATGATTTACTTGTAATCGTAAAAGAAGTAACAAACATTGACAGCCCAAATATATCCTAAATAACATATTTATAGGCTTTATGAAGTCTTAACAGCTCAGTTCCACTCATAGCTAGAAGACTCTAGAAAACACTGCGTAAAGGTTAGGAAAAATATGACTTATGGACCAAGTTATCTAGAATGTAGTAGAAGTATGTGGAGGGAGACAAAATTGGATTTAATTCTGTTAACTTCCTGGCAGAGCCATGAGTTGGTCGCGAGATCTTATGGATTTCACCTCTAGCCTACCCCAACTTGTTTGGGACTAAAGGCTTTGTTGTTGTTGTTGTTGTAACTTCCTGGCAGAAAATTTGAATCGAACCAAGGACATAAGAGAAGGGAGAGATAGCAGATTAGGCTGACAGTGACACGCTGTCGTCAGTTCAGGCAGTGGTGTCGTCAGACAAGAAGACCAAATTTACCAGGCAGCAAGGCCTGCTTGGAAAGCGGGCAGAGACAGTGGATAAGGATGACCCGACCCAGTGTTCCCAGTGTCAGGCATGATATGACCGGAGGCCATCTTCGTCGTCCAGCTAACTGGTGGGGAAGGGCAAACAGTGGATGCTTGGAGTAACATTCAGAAAATGCTAGGAAGATGGGTTCACAGGACTTGGTTATATCAACACCTCACTTAAATCGCTTTCTTAATTTTTATCAAAATAAAAAATAAATGAATAGCAAAAGTGGCAGGATATGTTCCTTACAATCTTACACTGAGAATCATAGTACTAATCAGCCACACATTCATAATAGTAAAAAAGAAAATAACAGGAAACCATGACAGCAATGTTATGGTTTCACCACATATTATAACTCCGTATATGGAGTAGAAAAGTTATGCTGAAAAGTGTAACAACTGACCTGACCACGAGGTTTCTTATCACGCTGAATTTCCAGGTCTTTCACAAGTTCCAACCAAACATCCTTGACCTTTCCAGGCGTAACATCCGATAAGTCTACTCGAGCGCAGCCAATAATCTCTGACGGCTGGAGCCCTTCGTCATCGTAAATTTTCACAGTCAGGTGCTGGGTAGATGAGTCCTCCACCACAAATTCATAGTGTTCATTCCAGATGGGGTTCAAATCATTGTTCTGCAGCACAATATATGTAAGGATATATCTTCTTTGATTTGACCAGATGAGCACAACTCACTTACTATTGTTTTGCTTTTCTTCGTTTTTGCACTCAGTGGACGTATGTATAGCACAGCAAAAGGGTCAGACTTCCCAACGAGGTCCTTGTTCTTCAAATCCCTAGCTTCCACAAGTTTTACTTCTAATAATCCAACAGGTTTTAGCTCCAGATCACTGAAAATAGCAGGCCTATTATCACTACTATGGAAACAGGCATGTAAGTTATACTCCCAAATTATCAAAGCAGTTAATTACCTATAATCTCCTGGCACAATGGGGACAATTATGCGATTAGGCCATGTCAGTGTGTCCTCGATGGTATCACGTATTGTTCCCTGAATTGTTTCCTGAGCTGAGATGTGCAAAACAGTATGTATAATGTAGTTTAGTTGATAATGTACGGTTACCAAACCTCAATTGCATCAGAAATTCCAGGAATTGCTGTCATTTCGCCACCAACAACTTTGAGGGTAAAATCCACCTTGCTCTACAATCAAATCAATGATATCATGCAACCTGTGATTTTTTTCCTCAAGATCACAAGATTGGATAGAACAGATATACCTTCTCTCTCAAAGAAACGCAAACAGCTCCAAAGCATGGGAGTTCGGCTACCAGAGGCTTAAAGAGTAGCCGTAGTGTGCCTGTGAATCCAATATTTTTCACCTAGAGATGAAAGGACTTAGAGAATGATAATTAGTACTCGATATAAGGTTATACCATGGTGCAATAAAAACTAATAAGAAAACAAGGTTAATGTGTAGCATTACACAAAGTAAAGCTTCAGTGATGAAACTTGTAAACTGAGACAGTGTTCTTTCTTTTCCCTCCCAAAAACTGAACCAATAGTACTACGCGCATGCACTTCTAATTGAAGGAAACTGAATCTTCAAACTGCAATTGGTAGGACTAAGTACAATCGGTCCTTGCTTTTTTCTTGACAAACAATAAGGGTACTCCATAGTAAGATAAGATCATGTTTTGGAACTGCATGGTACTAAAAAAATCTGTGTTAATTTCCATTTGCAACATTTGTAAGTTACCTGTACAGGAAGTGAAATTCCCAGAGTTGTTTGAATGTCAAGTACTATATTGGGATTACCATCCCACTGCATATCAAGCTCCATAGTAATACCAGCACTGTCGCTATCCAGAATTTGAACTCCTGAAAAGTTTTGCTAGAATGATCAACAAAAACCAAGGATGTTTATTTGTAGGAGAACATCAACCATTGTATCATAATTTCGATAAGATGCAGCAAATCATCGTAAACCTAAGCTGAAGCATGAGATGTCTTCTTATTTGATTATATGAAATGATTTGAGATATGCAGAATACTTCAGGGCTTTTTTTTCAAATAAAGAAGTATTCACGACGTACAATGCAGTAGCAAAACAGGGCATTCTGGCCTGGGCATGTGTAAAAGCTGAGCACAGAGCTTTGGTTCATGGAGCATGAAAAGATTTATTGCTAAAACAGGAGTGCAAACAAAGATTATGATTCTCTTACCGGGTTTGTTTGGAGAAACAAAGCCATGCAACAATTATGACAAGAGTGAACATGTTAAAATTGTTTGACAGAGCTACAAAAATTATCAATCAAATCATCTCATCACTATCCAACTAAATGCCTGGTCATAACTGGTGACACAATCACTCTACATATCTAACCCCAGCAAATCATCCCCTCTTGTTTCAACTCCAGCTCCATCTTATCATTTTTTAACAAGATAATGTGCCACTCTACTTATTCCTCCCTCCTCCAACATTAGACGGGCACCAATTGTCATAAAGGCACCCCCAGTGTGATATGTACAAATTATGATGAGCTTGACACAGATATACTAAATGCATCCTCCTTTTTTTGAAATGAGGCAAAAGACTTGCCATTTTCATTAATTAAGAAGAGAGTAAGAGTTGCCCGGTTAACTCGCAGAAAACCGAGCTAAATCCGTTACAACCCAATCCATATTACAAAGAACATGGCACCACCGGCCGACCTGGCCACCAACGTGAACACCACAAAGCAACGTACTTTTTAGAGATGCCATCCTTATGACACAGTTGAGTTTTCCAACTGTCATCATAGATAGTATTTGTTATAATGCAAGCATTAGTTAAAATCACATGCGACCTAAGTCGTCATTTACCCAGCAATTGGAAGCTCTACAGAACCTGTCATATCAGTTCAAAGACTAAGTGCCTATTAAAGAGAATTATTTGAAGTATGCCCGAGTCTAGGAGCATAGATTATATAAATACAAGGAGCGAACAACTACCACCTGCAGCCGAACAAGAGCACAAGGGGTTGGGGGTGGGGGTGGCATAGGAAGCCAAATGACAATGTGTTGCTTCATCCTTCCATTGAAAATGAGAATTAAGTCCTGGCCGCTTTCTTACTAGCAGCATTGTCCAAAAAAATTAAACCAAATTGAACTACATATTTCACTTATGGCTACTGTATCAAAAGAACATAGCCAAATCAAACAAAATGTTAGCAAAACAATAAATAAAATGATTTCTGGCTGGCAATTGATGTCCTCTTCCAGCTTCTTTAAGTAGACAGTGAACCGTTCTCTGTGTAAGTCGTTTGACAACCTCTAGGCATACTTTACTCTCTTGTAAGTGTGGCACTCAAATTTACATGGTGAAAAGGGCATGCGTGTGAGAACTAATTATGTCTCTTAAGAGAAAAAATCTACTATGCATGGGGATAAATAAGGTGACGGACTTTACTCCTTAATTCTTGTGCGCAAAAGTAAAGGCTTGTCTACGCAAACTATACCATACTATACCGGTATATTATACTGTCCGATACAAAAAGAATGACCATTTATCCATCAACAAATTATCAAGATTTTATAACAATGTCCTACCTGTAAACTGAGGAGCAACAGTACCAAGTGTCAACTTTGAGAAATGGATGGAGGCCAAAATGAATGACTTGTACTGCTCGAATACAGGCTCCACAGAAGATTTTATCAGTTCCGATGCAGCCTACAATAACCAGACTTGCCATCCTAAGTAAACTTCCAATATCCAGAAGACGCAGTAGGAAAACTCAGTATCTTGTATCAGAACTATAGTAGATACTTAAATGAAGCTGGAATAGCACCTCATTGACAAATGGCCAGATTTTCACCAATTCTTGATTCAGCCATTTAAGCTGTAGAAGTTAAATAAAATAAGGTATCAGTACAACATTAGATAAGGCCAAGGTCATTCAATCATTTAAGCTATGAAAAACAGAAAACTAAGGTATCAGCACAACATTGGGAAACACCAAGGTCAAAGCTTAATAGAATGTTAAGAGAGAGAAAGGCTCAACTTCTGCTTTTGGTTGAAAGATACCCACGATGGATAGGCCTCAGTAGGAATAAGTGTCTTCAGATCTTGAACAGACAATTTTGAGAAAGATGAAACTGTAGCAGCCTGCAGACAGGTAAAATTATGGTGAGAATTGACCAGTCCACAAACAAGTGTTGCTGTAGGAAGATATTCTTGTCAGCAAATAATAGTTGCTAGGTTCTCAAGATAATTTTTTCACAGCTCACCAAAATTTAAAAGTGGGAGTGGTGGAACTAAGGGGGTGTTTGTTTCCAGGGACTTTTTTTGTGTAGAGACTAGAAAAAGTCCCTCTTAGAGACTTTTTTACCAAACGGGAGGGACTTTTTAGGGACTAAACTAGGCATTTGGGACTAAATGAAGAAGACTCTCAAGGAGAGTCTTTTTGGGACTTTTTGGGACTTTTCCAACAATGTCCCTCCATGCACCCATTGGCCCGCCACCCCATGGTGTTGTTTGAGTGTTATTTTTATATATACTAGGGGCAACATGGTCATTTAATAACCTCTAGCAAGGGACTAGGGACTTTTTAGTCTCTGGAAACAAACAGGGAGGGACTTTTTAGGGACTAGGGACTTTTTAGTTGGGACTAGAAAAAGTCCTAGGACTAGAGAACCAAACACCACCTAAGAGTTGCACAGGGTAGTCAGTAAACCAAAGCATTAATTACTTTTAAAAAAAGGTGTTTTCACTTTTTGGAATGCTCATCTCAATGTAAGGACGTATTCAAAGTGCACAATTCAAACAGGGCACCTAGCGGCGGACAAGCAATACCGCCTTGTGCAAGCCGAGATGAAGCACCTAGCGGCTAAGGTGTGGCATGTGGACGCTGCCACCATGGGACCCCATCATCGTGTTCAGTCTTGCGCACGGCACCGCCCCGAGTTACTTGTGCATGCGCATCATGCTGCTGACGACTGCTGGCAGATGCCCTGTACCCCACCAGGCCACCACCTCTCCCAACGTGCTGCCCGGCGCGTCGGAGGGCGCTGCTGCGGTCGCCGACAACGGCTACAACCTGCGCGTCGGCCATCACGGAGCTTGTGCGGCTCGCAGCGGAGCGCACAGAGGCTGACAGGGGCCAGGGAGCCGAGGCATGAAGAGGCCAGCAGACCCGGGCGGAGCTGTACGTTTGGCCAGCAGCACGGAGGGCACAGGGCTGCTGCTCGTGTCGCCTAGTCGTCGAGCGTCGAGCGGAGCAGCCTTACGGCCGGAGGCCGGCAAGGACCAGAGCCAACTCGCCGGAGGCCTCCATGCCCGCGCCCCCCCCCCCCCCCCCCCCCCCCCCCCCCCCCCTGCTGCTAGACGCGCGCCAACTGCTCGTCAAAATGCCCAGCTGAGTTAGACTGAATGCAGCTAATGGCGAAGCCGCAGCCGTAAATATACCCGAACTGGAAACAACAAGCGTGATCAGGATCAAAGCCTAGTAGCAATTATGGCCCGTATAAATGAACCACCCATGCCTCCACAATTAATCCGCACCGCCCAACATGAATACTAGCAATTGATTTCCAATCAGCAGCGTCCTAACCCAACATTTCCTAATTTCGAGCACCTGCAGAGGCACAGATTGACGGACAAACCCAGCGGCCAACCGAATCGCGTCGGAATCGGATCACCGCAATCGCGCGCGAGGGAACGAGAAATTGGAAACGCGAGGAGGGGGCGGGGTTCGTGGCGCGTACCAGCTGGCGGCGCTGCTCGGCGCGGGAATTCTCGATGCGCGCGAACGCCATGACGACGCCGACGCCGAGCACCAGCCCCAGCAGGGCGCCGAAGAGGAACGCCATGGCCCGCCGCCCTGGCGCGCGATCGAGGTCGAGCTGCGCGCGTGTGGTGGGCGGTGGCGCACGGGCCGGATTGCTCGGTGGATGCGGAGAAGGTGCGTGCGCGGAGCAGTGCCGCTCCCTCCCCTTTCCGCCTTGAATTATGTTCCCCTTTCTAGTGGACAACACCTATTCGTTTCTGCTCTGGGATGTGCTTTGCGTAGGGCGTCGACCACGGTGCGGGGCACGTGCCACGCAGATAGATTGGCAGCGGGTAGTGTGTGGAGATTTGTGTTGCGTTTAATATTCTGGCCTGGATTTGGTTCCTTGCTTGGGGATGGGGACAGAATGGACCAGATGCCTCTCCGTGTGCTTCCTATGGCTTCCGCCGTTCCACCGGAGGCCACGTGCTCCGCCGGAGGGCCACGTGGTGGAGATCACCGGCAAGCTTCTGAGAGATTCAACGATCCCTCTATTCATTTTTATAAAACCTTCAAGACGTTTTATACAAAGTGCAAAATAGCTCATTTTCAGTTATCTGAAACGATTTATAAAAATAAACGGAAGGAATAGTTTATATCTGTCGTGATACATGGAATAAATAAATATTTCATTCCATGATATCATATCTTCTCTAGTGAAAATGTTATCTGGCGGCCGTTTTCCATTAAAAAAATCCCAGCGAACCCTCTCATTGTCACAGGATCAAGATATGATGATGACAGTTTTTAGACACAAAACATATTTAAATTAGGCCTGTTCCTTAAAAAAACTATAATATATATAGAGAAAATATATAAGGTTGGTATCAAAAGAAGAAACAGGCACATATATCTCTGAAATCATGTTATCAAGATGACTAGTAGAAATATAAACTGAGAAATATAATAATACAATATGGACAAATGTTTCCTATCACCAGTGGTAGTCAGCGTAACATGAGTTTGGTATGTTGTATGTAGTACTCCCTCTATCCATCTATACAGAGTCTAATGCGTTTTTCGAGGCTAACTTTGACCACATATTAGAGCAATAATACATGACATGCAAGATACATGAAGCATACTGTCAAATTCATACGTGAAGGGGGCTTCCAATGATATAACTTTCACACTATACAACTCATATAGTATTAATCTTATCAATAGTTAAAAGCAATCTTGAAAAACACATTAGGCCCTATATATGTGATGGAGGGAGTATCTATCAAAATCGAGAGTATGTACGTGTAATATGTAGTATATAAGAATAGTTGAGTAGTATGTATATATATATATATATCCTATTTTTAGGTAGTATGCACTGTTATTTTATATACTGTTTTATACATGCAAATATGAAGGTATTTTCAAAATATACAAAAAAACTATGGACTTACATGCAATTTTTTCATATAGCTTACTTTGAAATATCTTAGATATGGTATATGAACATATTTAAATGATAAAATATTATATAGGACATGTGCGGTAACTATCCATGGGTGGTAGGATGTATTTTCTCAATACAATATTATTGTCTTTAGGGCATATTTCCAACAATGGGTTGGTGGAAACATTTCCTACTGCAGTCTTGACCTTGACATCGCTGATAGTGTCATGGGAATCCTCTTCTAGTGTGATGGTCTTGTCAGTGAATGTCTTCACAAAGTTCTGCATCTTGAGGTTAAGTCTTGACGAAGATCTGCATACCACCACGCTGTCGTGAGGCAAAGTGGAGTATGAACTCCTTCTAGGTGTTGTAGTCAGCAAAGGTGCTGCCAACCTCAAGCTGCTTGGGAGCATATAGGTGACAACTTTTTCCATTGAGAGAGGTTTTATTCATCTTCGATCTTGATGAAGATCTGCATGCCACTTTAGAAGGGGCATGGGTGTGTGTTGTTGGTAAGTAGCCAACGTTTCCTCGCCCAGAAGGCTGTCGTGGCCCACGCTTGATGAGTGAGGGAGTCCTGGCTTAGGGGGTCCTCGGGTGTCCGGACTACTGGATGTGGGCCGGACTGATGGGCCGTGGAGACACAAAGCAGAAGGCTTACCCCCGCGTTCGAGTAGGACTCTCCTTTGCGTGGGTAGCAAGATTGGTGTCCGGATATGTAATCTCCTTCTTCCACGAACCGACTTTGTACAACCCTAGGCCCCTTCGATGTGTATATAAACCGGAGGGTTTAGTTGTTGGGGAACGTAGTAATTTCAAAATTTTCCTACGCACACGCAAGATCATGGTGATGCACAGCAACGAGAGGGGAGAGTGTTGTCTACGTACCCACGCAGACCGACTGCGGAAGCGTTGACACAACGTAGAGGAAGTAGTCGTACGTCTTCCCGATCCGACCGATCCAAGCACCGTTACTCCGGCACCTCCGAGTTCTTAGCACACGTACAGCTCGATGACGATCCCCGGGCTCTGATCCAGCAAAGCGTCGGGGAGGAGTTCCGTCAGCACGACGGCGTGGTGACGATCTTGATGTTCTACCGTCGCAGGGCTTCGCCTAAGCACTGCTACAATATGATCGAGGTGGAATATGGTGGCAGGGGGCACCGCACACGGCTAAGGAACGATCTCAATGATCAACTTGTGTGTCTAGAGGTGCCCCCCTGCCCCTGTATATAAAGGAGCCAAGGGGGAGGGGGCGGCCGGCCAGGAGGAGGGCGCAGGAGGAGTCCTACTCCTACCGGGAGTAGGACTCCCCCCTATCCTAGTTGGAATAGGATTCCCCGAGGGGGAAGAGAGAGGGGGGCCGGCCACCTCTCCTTGTCCTAATAGGACTAGGGGAGGGGGGAGGCGCGTGGCCCACCTTGGGCTGCCCCTTTCTCCTTTCCACTAAAGCCCACTAAGGCCCATATGGCTCCCGGGGGGTTCCGGTAACCTCCCGGTACTCCGGTAAAATCCCGATTTCACCCGGAACACTTCCGATATCCAAACATAGGCTTCCAATATATCAATCTTTATCTCTCGACCATTTCGAGACTCCTCGTCATGTCCGTGATCACATCCGGGACTCTGAACTAACTTCGGTACATCAAAATGCATAAACTCATAATAACCGTCATCGTAACGTTAAGCGTGCGGACCCTACGGTTCGAGAATAATGCAGACATGACTGAGACACATCTCCGGTCAATAACCAATAGCGGGACATGGATGCCCATATTGGCTCCTACATATTCTACGAAGATCTTTATCGGTCAGACCGCATAACAACATACGTCGTTCCCTTTGTCATCGGTATGTTACTTGCCCGAGATTCGATCGTAGGTATCCAATACCTAGTTCAATCTCGTTACCGGCAAGTCTATTTACTCATTCCGTAATACATCATCTCACAACTAACTCATTGGCTGCAATGCTTGCAAGGCTTATGTGATGTGCATTACCGAGAGGGCCCAGAGATACCTCTCCGACAATTGGAGTGACAAATCCTAATCTCGAAATATGCCAACCCAACATCTATCTTTGGAGACACCTGTATAGCTCCTTTATAATCACCCAGTTACGTTGTGACGTTTGGTACCACACAAAGTGTTCCTCCGGTAAACGGGAGTTGCATAATCTCATAGTCATAGGAACATGTATAAGTCATGAAGAAAGCAATAGCAACATACTAAACGATTGGGTGCTAAGCTAATGGAATGGGTCATGTCAATCATATCATTCAACTAATGATGTGACCTCGTTAATCAAATAACAACACCTTGTTCATGGTTTAGGAAACATAACCATCTTTGATTAACGAGCTAGTCAAGTAGAGGCATACCAGTGACACTAAGTTTGTCTATGTATTCACACATGTATTATGTTTCCGGTTAATACAATTCTAGCATGAATAATAAACATTTATCATGATATAAGGAAATAAATAATAACTTTATTATTGCCTCTAGGGCATATTTCCTTCAGTCTCCCACTTGCACTAGAGTCAATTATCTAGATTACACAGTAATGATTCTAACACCCATGGAGTCTTGGTGCTGATCATGTTTTGCTCGTGGAAGAGGCTTAGTCAATGGGTCTGCAACATTCAGATCCGTATGTATCTTGCAAATCTCTATGTCTCCCACCTGGACTAGATCCCGGATGGAATTGAAGCATCTCTTGATGTGCTTGGTCCTCTTGTGAAATCTGGATTCCTTTGCCAAGGCAATTGCACCAGTATTGTCACAAAAGATTTTCATTGGACCTGATGCACTAGGTATGACACCTAGATCGGATATGAACTCCTTCATCCAGACTCCTTCGTTCGCTGCTTCCGAAGCAGCTATGTACTCCGCTTCACATGTAGATCCCGCTACGACGCTTTGTTTAGAACTGCACCAACTGACAGCTCCACCGTCTAATGTAAACACGTATCCGGTTTGCGATTTGGAATCGTCCGGGTCAGTGTCAAAGCTTGCATCAACGTAACCTTTTACGGTGAGCTCTTTGTCACCTCCATATACGAGAAACATATCCTTAGTCCTTTTCAGGTATTTCAGGATGTTCTTGACCGCTGTCCAGTGATCCACTCCTGGATTACTTTGGTACCTCCCTGCTAAACTTATAGCAAGGCACACATCAGGTCTGGTACACAGCATTGCATACATGATAGAGCCTATGGCTGAAGCATAGGGAACATCTTTCATTTTCTCTCTATCTTCTGCAGTGGTCAGGCATTGAGTCTGACTCAACTTCACACCTTGTAACACCGGCAAGAACCCTTTCTTTGCTTGATCCATTTTGAACTTCTTCAAAATCTTGTCAAGGTATGTGCTTTGTGAAAGTCCAATTAAGCGTCTTGATCTATCTCTATAGATCTTTATGCCTAATATGTAAGCAGCTTCACCGAGGTCTTTCATTGAAAAACTCTTATTCAAGTATCCCTTTATGCTATCCAGAAATTCTATATCATTTCCAATCAGTAATATGTCATCCACATATAATATCAGAAATGCTACAGAGCTCCCACTCACTTTCTTGTAAATACAGGCTTCACCGAAAGTCTGTATAAAACCAAATGCTTTGATCACACTATCAAAGCGTTTATTCCAACTCCGAGAGGTTTGCACCAGTCCATAAATGGATCGCTGGAGCTTGCACACTTTGTTAGCTCCCTTTGGATCGACAAAACCTTCTGGTTGCATCATATACAACTCTTCTTCCAGAAATCCATTCAGGAATGCAGTTTTGACATCCATCTGCCAAATTTCATAATCATAAAATGCGGCAATTGCTAACATGATTCGGACAGACTTAAGCATCGCTACGGGTGAGAAGGTCTCATCGTAGTCAATCCCTTGAACTTGCCGAAAACATTTTGCGACAAGTCGAGCTTTGTAGACAGTAATATTACCGTCAGCGTCAGTCTTCTTCTTGAAGATCCATTTATTCTCAATTGCTTGCCGATCATCGGGCAAGTCAACCAAAGTCCATACTTTGTTTTCATACATGGATCCCATCTCAGATTTCATGGCTTCAAGCCATTTTGCGGAATCTGGGCTCACCATCGCTTCTTCGTAGTTCGTAGGTTCATCATGATCTAGCAGCATGATTTCCATAACAGGATTACCGTACCACTCTGGTGCAGATCTCGCTCTGGTTGATCTACGAGGTTCAGTAGTATCTTGTCCTGAAGTTTCATGATCATCATCATTAGCTTCCTCACTAATTGGTATAGGTGTCGCAGAAACAGTTTTCTGTGATGTACTACTTTCCAATAAGGGAGCAGGTATAGTTACCTCGTCAAGTTCTACTTTCCTCCCACTCACTTCTTTCGAGAGAAACTCCTTCTCTAGAAAGGATCCATTCTTAGCAACGAATGTCTTGCCTTCGGATCTGTGATAGAAGGTGTACCCAACAGTCTCCTTTGGGTATCCTATGAAGACACATTTCTCTGATTTGGGTTCGAGCTTATCAGGTTGAAGCTTTTTCACATAAGCATCACATCCCCAAACTTTAAGAAACGACAACTTTGGTTTCTTGCCAAACCACAGTTCATAAGGCGTCGTCTCAACGGATTTTGATGGTGCCCTATTTAACGTGAATGCGGCCGTCTCTAAAGCATAACCCCAAAACGATAGCGGTAAATCAGTAAGAGACATCATAGATCGCACCATATCTAGTAAAGTACGATTACGACGTTCGGACACACCATTACGCTGTGGTGTTCCGGGTGGCGTGAGTTGCGAAACTATTCCACAAATTTTCAAATGTACACCAAACTCGTAACTCAGATATTCTCCTCCATGATCAGATCGTAGAAACTTTATTTTCTTGTTACGATGATTTTCAACTTCACTCTGAAATTCTTTGAACTTTTCAAATGTTTCAGACTTATGTTTCATTAAGTAGATATACCCATATCTGCTTAAGTCATCTGTTAAGGTGAGAAAATAACAATATCCGCCATGAGCCTCAATATTCATCGGACCACATACATTGGTATGTATGATTTCCAACAAATCTGTTGCTCTCTCCATAGTACCGGAGAACGGTGTTTTAGTCATCTTGCCCATGAGGCACGGTTCGCAAGTACCAAGTGATTCATAATCAAGTGGTTCCAAAAGTCCATCAGTATGGAGTTTCTTCATGCGCTTTATACCGATATGACCTAAACGGCAATGCCACAAATAAGTTGCACTATCATTATCAACTCTGCATCTTTTGGCTTCAACATTATGAATATGTGTGTTACTACTATCGAGATTCATCAAGAATAGACCACTCTTCAAAGGTGCATGACCATAAAAGATATTACTCATATAAATAGAACAACCATTATTCTCTGATTTAAATGAATAACCGTCTCGCATCAAATAAGATCCAGATATAATGTTCATGCTTAACGCTGGCACCAAATAACAATTATTTAGGTCTAATATTAATCCCGAAGGTAGATGTAGAGGTAGCGTGCCGACCGCGATCACATCGACTTTGGAACCGTTTCCCACGCGCATCATCACCTCGTCCTTCGCCAGTGTTCGCTTAATCTGTAGTCCCTGTTTCGAGTTGCAAATGTGAGCAACAGAACCAGTATCAAATACCCAGGTGCTACTGCGAGCTCTAGTAAGGTACACATCAATAACATGTATATCACATATACCTTTGTTCACCTTGCCATCCTTCTTATCCGCCAAATACTTGGGGCAGTTCCGCTTCCAGTGACCAGTCTGCTTGCAGTAGAAGCACTCAGTTTCAGGCTTAGGTCCAGACTTGGGTTTCTTCTCCTGAGCAGCAACTTGCTTGCCGTTCTTCTTGAAGTTCCCCTTCTTCTTCCCTTTTCCCTTTTTCTTGAAACTGGTGGTTTTGTTAACCATCAACACTTGATGCTCCTTCTTGATTTCTACCTCCGCAGCTTTCAGCATTGCGAAGAGCTCGGGAATAGTCTTGTTCATCCCTTGCATATTATAGTTCATCACAAAGCTCTTGTAGCTTGGTGGCAGTGATTGGAGAATTCTGTCAATGACGCAATCATCTGGAAGATTAACTCCCATCTGAATCAAGTGATTATTATACCCAGACATTTTGAGTATATGCTCACTGACAGAACTATTCTCCTCCATCTTGCAGCTATAGAACTTATTGGAGACTTCATATCTCTCAATCCGGGCATTTGCTTGAAATATTAACTTCAACTCCTGGAACATCTCATATGCTCCATGGCGTTCAAAACATCGTTCAAGTCCCGATTCTAAGCCGTAAAGCATGGCACACTGAACTATCGAGTAGTCATCAGCTTTGCTCTGCCAGACGTTCATAACATCTGGTGTTGCTCCAGTAGCAGGCCTGGCACCCAGCGGTGCTTCCAGGACGTAATTCTTCTGAGCAGCAATGAGGATAATCCTCAAGTTACGGACCCAGTCCGTGTAATTGCTACCATCATCTTTCAACTTTGCTTTCTCAAGGAACGCATTAAAATTCAACGGAACAACAGCATGAGCCATCTATCTACAATCAACATAAACAAGCAAGATACTATCAGGTACTAAGTTCATGATAAGTTTAAGTTCAATTAATCAAATTACTTAAGAACTCCCACTTAGATAGACATCCCTCTAATCCTCTAAGTGATCACGTGATCCAAATCAACTAAACCATAACCGATCATCACATGAGATGGAGTAGTTTTCAATGGTGAACATCGTTATTTTGATCATATCTACTATATGATTCACGCTCGACCTTTCGGTCTCTGTGTTCCGAGGCCATATCTGCATATGCTAGGCTCGTCAAGTTTAACCTGAGTATTCTGCGTGTGCAACTGTTTTGCACCCGTTGTAGATGAACGTAGAGCTTATCACACCCGATCATCACGTGGTGTCTGGGCACGACGAACTTTGGCAACGATGCATACTCAGGGAGAACACTTCTTGATAATTTAGTGAGAGATCATCTTATAATGCTACCGTCAATCAAAGCAAGATAAGATGCATAAAAAGATAAACATCACATGCAATCAATATAAGTGATATGATATGGCCATCATCATCTTGTGCTTGTGATCTCCATCTCCGAAGCACCGTCATGATCACCATCGTCACCGGCGCGACACCTTGATCTCCATCGTAGCATCGTTGTCGTCTCGCCAATCTTATGCTTCCACGACTATCGCTAGCGCTTAGTGATAAAGTAAAGCATTACATCGCGATTGCATTGCATACAATAAAGCGACAACCATATGGCTCCTGCCAGTTGCCGATAACTCGGTTACAAAACATGATCATCTCATACAATAAAATTCATCATCATGCCTTGACCATATCACATCACAACATGCCCTGCAAAAACAAGTTAGACGTCCTCTACTTTGTTGTTTGCAAGTTTTACGTGGCTGCTACGGGCTTAAGCAAGAACCAATCTCACCTACGCATCAAAACCACAACGATAGTTTGTCAAATAGACTCCGTTTTAACCTTCGCAAGGACCGGGCGTAGCCACACTCGGTTCAACTAAAGTTGGAGAGACAGTCGCCCGCAAGCCACCTATGTGGAAAGCACGTCGGGGGAACCGGTCTCGCGTAAGCGTACGCGTAATGTTGGTCCGGGTCGTCTCGTCCAACAATACCGCCGAACCAAAGTATGACATGCTGGTAGGCAGTATGACTTATATCGCCCACAACTCACTTGTGTTCTACTCGTGCATATAACATCAAACCATAAAATCTAGGCTCTGATACCACTGTTGGGGAACGTAGTAATTTCAAAATTTTCCTACGCACACGCAAGATCATGGTGATGCACAGCAACGAGAGGGGAGAGTGTTGTCTACGTACCCACGCAGACCGACTGCGGAAGCGTTGACACAACGTAGAGGAAGTAGTCATATGTCTTCCCGATCCGACCGATCCAAGCACCGTTACTCCGACACCTCCGAGTTCTTAGCACACGTACAGCTCGATGACGATCCCTGGCTTCGATCCAGCAAAGCGTCGGAAAGGAGTTCCGTCAGCACGACGGCGTGGTGACGATCTTGATGTTCTACCGTCGCAGGGCTTCGCCTAAGCACTGCTACAATATGATCGAGGTGGAATATGCTGGCAGGGGGCACCGCACACGGCTAAGGAACGATCTCAATGATCAACTTGTGTGTCTAGAGGTGCCCCCCTGCCCCTGTATATAAAGGAGCCAAGGGGGAGGGGGCGGCCGGCCAGGAGGAGGGCGCAGGAGGAGTCCTACTCCTACCGGGAGTAGGACTCCCCCCCAATCCTAGTTGGAATAGGATTCCCCGAGGGGGAAGAGAGAGAGGGGGGCCGGCCACCTCTCCTTGTCCTAATAGGACTAGGGGAGGGGGGAGGCGCGCGGCCCACCTTGGGCTGCCCCTTTCTCCTTTCCACTAAAGCCCACTAAGGCCCATATGGCTCCCGGGGGGTTCCGGTAACCTCCCGGTACTCCGGTAAAATCCCGATTTCACCCGGAACACTTCCGATATCCAAACATAGGCTTCCAATATATCAATCTTTATGTCTCGACCATTTCGAGACTCCTCGTCATGTCCGTGATCACATCCGGGACTCCGAACTAACTTCGGTACATCAAAATGCATAAACTCATAATAACTGTCATCGTAACGTTAAGCGTGTGGACCCTACGGTTCGAGAATAATGCAGATATGACTGAGACACATCTCCGGTCAATAACCAATAGCGGGACCTGGATGCCCATATTGGCTCCTACATATTCTACGAAGATCTTTATCGGTCAGACCGCATAACAACATACGTCGTTCCCTTTGTCATCGGTATGTTACTTGCCCGAGATTCGATCATCGGTATCCAATACCTAGTTCAATCTCGTTACCGGCAAGTCTCTTTACTCGTTCCGTAATACATCATCTCGCAAATAACTCATTGGCTGCAATGCTTGCAAGGCTTATGTGATGTGCATTACCGAGAGGGCCCAGAGATACCTCTCCGACAATTGGAGTGACAAATCCTAATCTCGAAATACGCCAACCCAACATCTATCTTTGGAGACACCTGTAGAGCTCCTTTATAATCACCCAGTTACGTTGTGACGTTTGGTAGCACACAAAGTGTTCCTCCGGTAAACGGGAGTTGCATAATCTCATAGTCATAGGAACATGTATAAGTCATGAAGAAAGCAATAGCAACATACTAAACGATCGGGTGCTAAGCTAATGGAATGGGTCATGTCAATCAGATCATTCAACTAATGATGTGACCTCGTTAATCAAATAACAACACCTTGTTCATGGTTTAGGAAACATAACCATCTTTGATTAACGAGCTAGTCAAGTAGAGGCATACTAGTGACACTAAGTTTGCCTATGTATTCACACATGTATTATGTTTTTGGTTAATACAATTCTAGCATGAATAATAAACATTTATCATGATATAAGGAAATAAATAATAACTTTATTATTGCCTCTAGGGCATATTTCCTTCATTAGTCCGTAGAGAGGATCGGAATTCATACAGGCTAGACATCTAGGGTTTAGCCACTTCGATCTCGAGGTAGATCAACTCTTGTAACCCCTATACTCATCAAATACAATCAAGCAGGACGTAGGGTTTTACCTCCATAAAGAGGGCCCGAACCTGGGTAAACATTATGTTCCCCTTGTCCCCTATTACCTTCGATCCTCAGACACATAGTTCGGGACCCCCTACCCGAGATCGACCGGTTTTGACACCGACATTGGTGCTTTCATTGAGAGTTCCTTTGTGTTGTCGATAGAAGGATCAATGGCTCGCCTTGCCATTAATGATGACATTACTTCTGGAAGGACCCTAGCTCTAGGACAGGTCCTCCAGCTCGGCAGTTTTACCATGGGCATTCACCCGGCCGTTAAGCCAACAGCGGCCCCCATAATCGCCAAACATCATCTTCGTATCGACCCGGCAGAGGTCTCGTCCTTGAACGAGCTACTAGATCGCATCACCGCCCTGGGGGTCGCAACAGACTATGATCGAATTGGGCCCAAACCCGATCAGAGGAAGATCAACCCCCTACCGATCACCCACTTGGTAGCGGTCGTGGAGGAGCGAGCCGAGAACGCTTCTTCCCCTAAATTAAGGACTAGCTATGTTCGAATTTCCGAGCCCTGCGAGCCGGATACCCATCCTCGGGAAGAGACTTCATGTCCTCCAAACATAGGACCAGGCATTAAGCTCAGAAATCGTCAAGACCTTCCTGGTCCTGAACCGGTGACCTCGGAGATCCTTCAAGCTCCGGATCCAATTATGGGTCGGGATTTGGATTTTGTTCCACCCACCCACCACGATCAATATTCCCCAAGCAATTCAGGCCCTCCAAACATATGTGACCTAATGTACATATGGCAATAGCCTAAGGAAACGGTCCATCACTTCTGGGCCAGATTCCTCCTTATAAAAAACAAGATTAAAGATTGCTGCGATGGCGACGCGGTTTCAGTTTTTTGCCGCAACTGTATGGACAAGGGAACTCTCAATACCCTCAACCGCCGCCGCATTCAGCACTTTGCAGACCTGATGCACATAGTATAGAAGTACTGCGCGATGGAGAGTGCCTGGAAGGCCCAGACAGCCCGATGGGAACCTCCTGCCTTTAAGCAGCCCACCGGACGGGCAAAACGGACGCATGCTTACGAGGCATCCGATCATACGCCAAGTGACAATAAAAACAAGCCTTTCATGGGATATAAAACCGTCCTTGACAAACTGCTCGACAAGCCCTGTCAGATACATACGACGCCGAGCACCGAACCAACACATAGCCTTCGGGCATGTTGGGTACTCCGGCAAGTGGCTAAGAGCGGCGAGGCTATCCTCACCAACACTACTCCATTGAAGCATTCTTCGGAGGATGATGATTTCAATGTCTTTACGGTCTTTGAGACCTTTCCTTCAAATAATTGGCGTAAACGGGCGCTCCGCGACCTCGCCGAAGTCGATCAAGTAACTGCAATGAACCCTTGGAGCCATACGGCCATAACTTTCACCGCCGACGACGAACCAAGGGCCCGATCAGTCCGAGCACCATCCGCCTTGGTCTTAAATGCAATTGTGGACGTCTTTCGACTCACCAAGGTGCTCATGGACGGCGGAAGCGGACTTAACCTTATATACGAAGATATGCTCGACAAAATGCAAATGGACAAGAGTCGCATCGAGCAAAGCATTACCACCTTTCGAGGTATTATCCCCGGTTGAGAAGCACGATGCTCGGGGAAAATTAAACTTGACGTAGTATTCGGCACGCCTAATAACTATAGGTCCAAAGAGTTGCTCTTCCACGTAGCCCCTTTCAATAGTGGATACCACACCCTTCTGGGGCGGGATTCCTTCGCACGCTTTCAAGCCATACCCCACTATGGGTACATGAAGCTCAAGATGCCAGGGCCCAACGGAGTAATCACTATCACTAGCGATCCGGATATAGCACTCCACGCCGAAAACAAAACCGCATCCTTGGCCCTCGAGGCACTATCCGAAGCCCTCGCGGCCGAAGCGTTAACCATCCTGCGTTCCACAGTGGACAACAACGATGTAATCCTTGATAAAAGGTCCAAATCCACCTCCTTCAAACCAGCAGATGAAATAGTCAAATTTCAAGTGCACCCGACGGATCCTAACAAGACATCATCCATTGGAGCACAACTGGATCCGACGGTCGACGTCACCTTACGAGCTTTCCTTCACAAAAATTGGGACATCTTCGCCTGGCACCCTTCGGATATGCCAGGAATCCCACTCAGACTAGCCGAACATAGCCTCAACATAATAAAGGGGTTCAAACCAGTCAAGCAAACGCTGCCGCGATTTTCCGAACCCAAACGACAAGCTATAGGGGAGGAGCTAGCCAAACTACTTGAAGCAGGGTTCATCAAAGAGATCAAGCACCCGGACTGGCTCACAAACCTGGTTATGGTGCCAAAGAAGGATAAATCCTTGCGCCTTTGTGTCGATTTCAAAGACCTCAATAAGGATTGCCCTAAGGACCCCTTCCCGCTGCCCCGTATTGACCAAATCATTGACTCAACTGCCGGACACGGTTCATTATGTTTCCTTGGCGCCTACTCTGGTTACCATCAGATTAAGATGAAGGAGTCCGATCATGCCGCAACATCATTTATTGAAGGAAATATGCCCTAGAGGCAATAATAAAGTTATTATTTATTTCCTTATTTCATGATAAATGTTTATTATTCATGCTAGAACTGTATTAACTGGAAACGTAATACATGTGTGAATACATAGACAATCATAGTGTCACTAGTATGCCTCTACTTGACTAGCTCATTAATCAAAGATGGTTAAGTTTCCTAACCATAGACATGAGTTGTCATTTGATTAACGGGATCACATCATTAGGAGAATGATGTGATTGACTTGACCCATTCTGTTAGCTTAGCACTTGATCGTTTAGTATGTTGCTATTGCTTTCTTCATGACTTATACATGTTCCTATGACTATGAGATTATGCAACTCCCGTTTACCGGAGGAACACTTTGTGTGCTATCAAACGTCACAACGTAACTGGGTGATTATAAAGGTGCTCTACAGGTGTCTCCAAAGGTACTTGTTGAGTTGGCGTATTTCGAGATTAGGATTTGTCATTCCGATCGTCGGAGAGGTATCTCTGGGCCCACTCGGTAATACACATCACTATAAGCATTGCAAGCATTGTAACTAATGAGTTAGTTGCGGGCTGATGTATTACAGAACGAGTAAAGAGACTTGCCGGTAACGAGATTGAACTAGGTATTGAGATACCGACGATCGAATCTCGGGCAAGTAACATACCGATGATAAAGGGAACAACATATGTTGTTATGTGGTTTGACCGGATAAAGATATTCGTAGAATATGTTGGAGTGAATATGAGCATCCAGGTTCCGCTATTGGTTATTGACCGGAGGCGTGTCTCGATCATGTCTACATAGTTCTCGAACCCGTAGGGTCCGCACGCTTAACGTTCGGTGGCGATTTGTATTATGAGTTTATATGTTTTGATGTACTGAAGGTAGTTCGGAGTCCCGTATGAGATCGGGGACATGACGAGGAGTCTCGAAATGGTCGAGGCGTAAATATTGATATATTGGACGACTATATTCGGACATCGGAAAGGTTCCGAGTGATTCAGGTATTTTTCGGAGTACCGGAGAGTTACGGGAATTCGCCGGGGAGTATATGGGCCTTATTGGGCTTTAGGGGAAAGAGAGAGGAGAGGCTGCGCCCCCCCAATGTTTAGTCCGAATTGGACTAGGGAGAGGGGCGGCGCCCCCTCCTTCCTTCTCTTCTCTTTTCCCTTCCCTTCTCTCCTACTCCTACTACTTGGAAGGGCTCCTAGTTCTACTAGGAAAGGGGGAATCCTACTCCCGGTGGGAGTAGGACTCTCCTAGGGCGCGCCATAGAGAGGGCCGGCCTCCCCCTCCTCCACTCCTTTATATACGGGGAGGGGGGCACCCCTTGGAGACACAACAATTGATCATTGATCTCTTAGCCATGTGCGGTGCCCCCTCCACCATAATCCACCTCGATCATATCATAGCAGTGCTTAGGCGAAGCCCTGCATCGGTAGCATCATCATCACCGTCACCACGCCGTTGTGCTGACGAAACTCTCCTGTGAAGCTTTGCTGGATCGGAGCTCACGGGACGTCATCGAGTTGAACGTGTGCAGAACTTGGAGGTGCCGTGCGTTCGGTACTTGGATCGGTCGGATCGTGAAGACGTACGACTACATCAACCGCGTTGTGCTAACACTTCCGCTTTCGGTCTACGAGGGTACGTGGACACACTCTCCCCTCTCGTTGCTATGCATCACCATGATCCAGCGTGTGCGTAGGAAATTTTTGAAATTACTACATTCCCCAACAGTGCCATCCGAGCCAGGTTTATGCGTAGATGTTATATGCACGAGTAGAACACAAGTGAGTTGTGGGCGATACAAGTCATACTGCTTACCAGCATGTCATACTTTGGTTCGGCAGTATTGTTGGATGAAGCGGCCCGGACCGACATTACACGTACGCTTACGCGAGACTGGTTCTACCGACGTGCTTTGCACACAGGTGGTTGGCGGGTGTCAGTTTCTCCAACTTTAGTTGAACCGAGTGTGGCTACGCCCGGTCCTTGTGAAGGTTAAAACAACACTAACTTGACTAACTATCGTTGTGGTTTTGATGCGTAGGTAAGAACGGTTCCTGCTCAGCCCGTAGCAGCCACGTAAAACTTGCAACAACAAAGTAGAGGACGTCTAACTTGTTTTTGCAGGGCATGTTGTGATGTGATATGGTCAAGACGTGATCAAATATAAATTGTTGTATGAGATGATCATGTTTTGTTATAGTTATCGGCTACTGGCAGGAGCCTTATGGTTGTCTCTTTATTTGCATAAGATGCAAGTGCTATGTAATTGCTTTACTTTATCGCTATGCAATAGCAATAGTTGCAAAAGCAATAGCTGGTGAGACGACCATGTGACGACACGTTGATAAAAGATCAAGATGATGGAGATCATAGTGTCATGCCGGTACAATGGAGATCATGACAATACTTTGGAGATGGAGATCAAAAGCACAAGATGATGATGGCCATATCATGTCACATATTATGATTGCATGTGATGTTTATCTTTTATACATCTTATTTTGCTTAGTTCGGCGGTAGCTTTATAAGATGATCCCTTACTAAATTTCAAGGTAAAAGTGTTCTCCCTGAGAATGCACCATTGCCAAAGTTTGTCGTGCCGAGACACCACGTGATGATCGGGTGTGATAAGCTCAATGTTCATCTACAACGCGTGTAAGACAGTTTTACACACGTAGAATACTCAGGTTAAACTTGATGAGCCTAGCATATGCAGATATGGCCTCGGAACACTGAGACTGAAAGGTCGAGCATGAATCATATAGTAGATATGATCAACATAGTGATGTTCACCATTGAAAACTACTCCATCTCACGTGATGATCGGACATGGTTTAGTTGATTTGGATCACATGATCACTTAGATGATTAGAGGGATGTCTATCTAAGTGGGAGTTCTTAAGTAATATGATTAATTGAACTTTAATTTATCATGTACTTAGTCCTGGTAGTATTAGCATATATATGTTGTAGATCAATAGCTCGCGTTTAGCTCCCCTGTTTTATTTTTGATATGTTCCTAGAGAAAAATAAGTTGAAAGATGTTAGTAGCAAAGATGCGGACTAGCTCCGTGATCTGAGGATTATCCTCATTGCTCCATAGAAGTATTATGTCCTTCATGCACCGCTAGATGATAGAACTATTGCAGGAGCAGATGCAGACGTTTTGACAAAAACTCGGTATGATAACTACTTGATAGTTTAGTGCACCATGCTTTACGGCTTAGAACCGGGACTTAAAAAATGTTTTGAACGCCACGGAGCATATAAGATGTTCCAAGAGTTGAAATTGGTATTTCATACTCATGCCCGTGTCGAGAGGTATGAGACCTCTGACATTACTTTTCCTACAAGATGGAGGAGAATAGCTCAACCAGTAAGCATGTGCTTAGATTGTCTGAGTACTACAATCACTTGAATCAAGTGGGAGTTAATCTTCCAGATAAGCTAGAACTTCGTGATGAACTATAATATGCAAGGGATAACGGAAATGATTCCCAAGCTCTTCGTGATGCTGAAATCGACGAAGGTAGAAATCAAGAAAAGCATCAAGTGTTGATGGTTAACAAGACCACTAGTTTCAAGAAAAGGGCAAAGGGAAGAAGGGGAACTTCAAGAAGAATGGCAAGCAAGTTGCTACTCAAGTGAAGAAGCCCAAGTTTGGACCTAAGCCTGAGAGTAAGTGCTTTTACTGCAAAGGGACTAGTCACGGGAAGCGGAACTGCCCCAAGTATTTGGCGGATAAGAAGGATGGCAAAATGAACAAAGGTATATTGGATATACATGTTATTGACGTGTACTTTACTAGTGTTTATAGCAACCCCTCGGTATTTGATACTAGTTCAGTTGCTAAGAGTAGTAACTTGAAATAGGAGTTGCAGAATGAACAGAGACTAGTTAAGGGTGAAGTAACGATGTGTGTTGGAAGTAGTTCCAAGAATGATATGATCATCATCGCACACTCCCTATACTTTCAGGATTAATGTTGAACCTAAATAAGTGTTATTTGGTGTTTGCGTTGAGCATGAATATGATTTGATCATGTTTATTGCAATACGGTTATTCATTTAAGTTAGAGAATAATTGTTATTCTGTTTACATGAATAAAACCTTCTATGTTTATACACCCAATGAAAATGGTTTGTTGAATCTCGATCGTAGTGATACACATATTCATAATATTGAAGCCAAAAGATGCAAAGTTAATAATGATAGTGCAACTTATTTGTGGCACTGTCATTTAGGTCATATTGGTGTAAAGCGCATGAAGAAAATCCATGTTGATGGGCTTTTGGAATCACTTGATTATGAATCAGTTGATGCTTGCGAACCATGCCTCATGGGCAAAGATGACTAAGACTCCATTCTCCAGAACAATGGAGCGAGCGACTGACTTATTGGATATAATACATACTAATGTATGAGGTCCGATGAGTGTTGAGGCTCACGGTGGGTATCGTTATTTTCAGACCTTCACAGATGATTTGAGCAGATATGGGTATATCTACTTGAAGAAACATAAGTCTGAAACATTTGAAAAGTTCAAAGAATTTCAAAGTGAAGTGGAAATCATCGTAACAATAAAATAAAGTTTCTATGATCTGATCGCAGAGGCGAATATTTGAGTTACGAGTTTGGTCTTCAATTAAAACAATGTGGAATAGTTTCACAAACTCATGCCACCTGGAACACCACAGCGTAATGGTGTGTCCGAATGTCATAACCGTACTTTATTTGATATAGTGCAATATATGATGTCTCTTACCGATTTACCACTACCATTTTGGGGTTATGCATTAGAGACAACTGCATTCACATTAAAAAGGGCACCATCTAAATCCGTTGAGACGACACCGTATGAACTGTGGTTTAGCAAGAAACCTAAGTTGTCGTTTCTTAAAGTTTGGGGTTGCGATGCTTATGTGAAAAAGTTTCATCTTGATAAGCTCAAACTGTTGGGGATATTACTACCAGTATGACCCGCCCAGGAGGGGCCGGGTCAGCCCTAATGGCGGGTTACATAAGAAGCCCAATAAACATTCAAGATGATAGTTTACTAAACGTATAGAAGGCCCAAAGGCCTGGGGCCGGCTTAAGGCCTGATATTGTAAACCGCCGTATGTAAGGAAAGACTTGTAAAGAAAGGCATGTAAAGGAAGTCACCGAGCCGGACACGATTATGAGTCGGCCGGGACTCTGTAGGCCACCGGGAGTCAACCCATGTATATAAGGGGACGACCCGGTGGCGGTTTAGGGAAAAAAACAACCAAGTCGAGAACCAAGCCGGCGAGTTGAGCCCCTTGGAGATCGAAACTTCAGCAATACCAATCCCAACTAGACGTAGGCTTTTACCTTCATCGTAAGGGGCCGAACTAGTATAAAAACTCTCTCGTGTGTCCTTTGTCCCGATTAACCCCTTTAATCTTCCTAGTGCGATGGCCCTACGACTAAGTCCTTGCTCTAGGACATCTGCCGTGTCAACTCCATGACAGTTGGCACCCACCGTGGGGCCAGCGCACGGTGGATTTGAGTTCTTGAAGGGCAACTTCGAAGGGCTCAAGGGATACGCTGTGGGCCGGATGACCAAGAGTCGTCCCGGCAAACTCTACATCGATGACGAAGGCTGGGGCTCCGAGGCCGGCTCGATTGAGTACGGGTACAGGGTCCCCTTCGGCGGAATTCACGTCTTCATTGGCTGGATCGGCGAGTCAGGCCCTGAGCCGGACATCCACACCAACCTCATCGAAACGGCTCAGTGCGCCGGGTCCGCCCGTGTTCAATCTGTCGTGAAACATGCCTTCGTTGGCTGCATCCATGGCGGTGAATACTTCGAAGGATCGATGGAAGGCGGGGAGACGGCCATCTGCTCTAATACCGCATCATCAATAGGTGAGACAGACTCGTTGTACTAGCTGCAAGACAACATGCTCGGGGGCTGTTCCGATGGAAGCAGTATTCCGGACCCCCTTGAGCCACCGAATTGGGCCGGAGTCTTCATGGTGGGGACGCAGCCCGGGCAGAACTCCGCCGCAGCGGCAGCTGCAGCTACCGGGTCAGCAGCAGCCGGGTCAGGAGACCCCGCGTGCCCCCCGGCTCAGGTTCTAATGGACCTCATGGATAGGCTAACGACTCTGTTAACTGCTATGGTAGAACCAACGGATAAAGCCCAGCATGACGCAGAAGTGGCACGCGTGTGGGAGGAGATGGTGCAAGCTAAGGAAAATCTTGCCGCGGAGGAAACCCGGATGGCAGCAGAACGAGCAGCTTTGGATGCTCATGCTCAGCAACTTCAAGCAGAAACTTTCCGGCTCTCGGTGGATCTTAATGCATCAAACGAGGTCATGAGGAGGAGGCATCAGAAAACTCAGTCGCGTTTGCCTCTAACGCTGGATCCGAGGAACCTGTTCCATACACCCGGGGCTGGGGGGAGCAACCCGCCGGAGGCAAACCAGGTCACGACACCCGGTGCACTAGTTGAGCCACGCGCCATGGAGCCACCTCGCATGAATACAGCTCCTCCTCGTTATGTGTCAACACCTCCGGGTCATTTCTCCAACCCTATGGAAAATCTCATCGCAACGTCGGCTCGTTTGGCAGCTCTCCCAATGGAAGGCGACTCGCCAGCAGCAATTGAAACCCGGAGGATAAGAGAACTACTTCAGACAGCTTTGGCCCAGCAGGATGCATACTCCTACAGTCGAGACAGGATTCATTCAACTCCTCGCCCAAGCCGGAGCCCGAGTTATAGTAGGCACATGGAGTCCGCAGAGATGTCAAGTAATGCTCAACACCACAACCGGCCATATAGGCATGAGCCGGTGCGGGCTGGAGCCCTTAACTTGGCGGAACAGGAGAGGATTCATCAGGAGGCGGAACGGGCGGCTCAGATAGCAGTAGAGCAGGCGGCTCACCGAACCTTTCTGGCTTATCCCGCAACCTCAGTTGAGGCAGGAGTGGCCACAAGAACCGGAGGTGTGCCTTGCTGAAGGAAATATGCCCTAGAGGCAATAATAAAGTTATTATTTATTTCCTTATAATCATGATAAATGTTTATTATTCATGCTGGAATTGTATTAACCGGAAACATAATACATGTGTGAATACATAGACAAACAAAGTGTCACTAGTATGCCTCTACTTGACTAGCTCGTTAATCAAAGATGGTTATGTTTCCTGACCATGAACAATGAGTTGTTATTTGATTAACGAGATCACATCATTAGTTGAATGATCTGATTGACATGACCCATTCCATTAGCTTAGCACCCGATCGTTTAGTATGTTGCTATTGCTTTCTTCATGACTTATACATGTTCCTATGACTATGAGATTATGCAACTCCCGTTTGCCGGAGGAACACTTTGGGTGCTACCAAATGTCACAACGTAACTGGGTGATTATAAAGGAGCATTACAGGTGTCTCCAAAGGTAGATGTTGGGTTGGCGTATTTCGAGATTAGGATTTGTCACTCCGATTGTCGGAGAGGTATCTCTGGGCCCTCTCGGTAATACACATCACATAAGCCTTGCAAGCATTACAACTAATATGTTAGTTGTGAGATGATGTATTACGGAACGAGTAAAGACACTTGCCGGTAACGAGATTGAACTAGGTATTGGATACCGACGATCGAATCTCGGGCAAGTAACATACCGATGACAAAGGGAACAACGTATGTTGTTATGCGGTCTGACCGATAAAGATCTTCGTAGAATATGTAGGAGCCAATATGGGCATCTAGGTCCCGCTATTGGTTATTGACCGGAGACGTGTCTCGGTCATGTCTACATTGTTCTCGAACCCGTAGGGTCCGCACGCTTAAGGTTACGATGACAATTATATTATGAGTTTATGCATTTTGATGTACCGAAGGTTTTTCCGAGTCTCGGATGTGATCACGGACATGACGAGGAGTCTCGAAATGGTCGAGACGTAAAGATTGATATATTGGAAGCCTATGTTTGGATATCGGAAGTGTTCCGGGTGAAATCGGGATTTTACCGGGTTACCGGGAGGTTACCGGAACCCCCCGGGAGCCATATGGGCCTTCATGGGCCTTAGTGGAAAGGAGAAAGGGGCAGCCCAAGGTGGTTGCGCACCTCCCCCCTCCCCTAGTCCTATTAGGACTAGGAGAAGGTGGCCGGCCCCCCCCTCTCCCTTTCCCCCCTTGGGAATCCTAGTTGGAATAGGATTGGGGGGGGGGAGTCCTACTCCCGGAAGGAGTAGGACTCCTCCTGCGCCCTCCTCCTTGGCCGGCGCCCCCTCCCCCTTGGCTCCTTTATATACTGAGGCAGAGGCACCCCAGAAACAGACAAGTTGATCCACGTGATCTATTCCTTAGCCGTGTGCGGTGCCCCCTGCCACCATATTCCTCGATAATACTGTAGCGGAGTTTAGGCGAAGCCCTGCTGCTGTAGTTCATCAAGATCGTCACCATGCCGTCGTGCTGACGGAACTCTTCCCCGACACTTTGCTGGATCGGAGTCCGGGGATCGTCATCGAGCTAAACGTGTGCTCGAACTCGGAGGTGCCGTAGTTTCGGTGCTTGATCGGTTGGACCGTGAAGACGTACGACTACTTCCTCTACGTCGTGTCAGCGCTTCCGCAGTCGGTCTACGTTGGGTACGTAGACAACACTCTCCCCTCTCGTTGCTATGCATCACATGATCTTGCGTGTGCGTAGGAAATTTTTTGAAATTACTACGAAACCCAACACTTGCCTGGTCCCAGCCATACGCGATGAGCGGTTGCCCAAGGACTTCAAGGGGCCTCGTAAGGTGCCTAATTACACGGCTGACCTACAGCCGGGGGCTTGGATTGAGAGTTATGAGATGGCTATGGAGCTGTTGGAGATTAGCGATGCTGCAATGGCCAAGTATTTTACCATGATGTTGGATGGAACGGCTCGGACCTGGTTGAAGGGATTGCCACCCAATTCTATCGGCTCATGGGCAGAGTTGAAAGCACGGTTCATCCAGAACTTTAAGGACACATGTAAGCAGCCAATGTCGATTGTGGACCTGACCAATTGCAAACAAGAGGATGGTGAATCTACAACCCATTGGGTGCGCCGGGTCAAGGAGTTAATACATTCGTCTGATAAGATGGACGCCGGCTCAGCAGTTTTGATGTTGGAGAAAAATTGTCATTTTGAACCTCTGAAGCAGAAGCTGGGGTGGCTTAAACGTGACTGTTGTTGGGGAACGTAGTAATTTCAAAAAAAATCCTACGCACATGCAAGATCATGGTGATGCATAGCAACGAGAGGGGAGAGTGTTGTCTACGTACCCTCGTAGACCGACAGCGGAAAAGTTATGACAACGCGGTTGATGTAGTCGTACGTCTTCACGGCCCGTCTGATCAAGCACCGAAACTACGGCACCTCCGAGTTCTAGCACACGTTCAACTCGATGACAATCCCCGGACTCTGATCCAGCAAAGTGTCGGGGAAGAGTTCCATCAGCACGACGACGTGGTGACGATCTTGATGTTCTACTGTCGCAGGGCTTCGCCTAAGCACCACTACAATATTATCGAGGACTATGGTGGAAGGGGGCACCGCACACGGCTAAGAGAACGATCTTAGAGATCAACTTGTGTGTCTAGGGGTGCCTCCTGCCCCCGTATATAAAGGAGCCAAGGGGGGGTGCGGCCGGCCCTAGGAGGAGGCGCGCAGGAGGAGTCCTACTCCTACCAGGAGTAGGATTCCCCTCCCTTCCCCTAGTTGGATTAGGACTTGGGGGGAAGGAGGAGAGGGAAGAAAGGAAAGGGGGGGGGGCGCCGCCCCCCCTCCTTGCCCAATTCGGACTTGCGGGGGGAGGGGCGCGCGGCAGCCCCTAGGCCTCCTCTCCTCTTTCTCCACTAGGCCCATTAAGGCCCATTAGGTTACCGGGGGGTTCCGGTAACCTCCCGGTACTCCGGTAAAATGCCGATTTCACCCAGAGCACTTCCGATGTCCAAACATAGGCTTCCAATATATCAATCTTTATGTATCGACCATTTCGAGACTCCTCGTCATGTCCGTGATCACATCCGGGACTCCGAACTAACTTCGGTACATCAAAACTCATAAACTCATAATATAACTGTCATCGAAACCTTAAGCGTGCGGACCCTACGGGTTCGAGAACAATGTAGACATGACCGAGACACGTCTCCGGTCAATAACCAATAGCGGAACCTGGATGCTCATATTGGCTCCCACATATTCTACGAAGATCTTTATCGGTCAGACCGCATAACAACATACGTTGTTCCCTTTGTCATCGGTATGTTACTTGCCCGAGATTCGATCGTCGGTATCTCAATACCTAGTTCAATCTCGTTACCGGCAAGTCTCTTTACTCGTTTCGTAATACATCATCTTCACAACTAACTCATTAGTTGCAATGCTTGCAAGGCTTATGTGATGTGCATTACCGAGAGGGCCCAGAGATACCTCTCCGACAATCGGAGTGACAAATCCTAATCTCGAAATACGCCAACCCAATGTGTACCTTTGGAGACACCTGTAGAGCTCCTTTATAATCACCCAGTTACGTTGTGACGTTTGGTAGCACACAAAGTGTTCCTCTGGCAAACGGGAGATGCATAATCTCATAGTCATAGGAGCATGTATAAGTCATGAAGAAAGCAATAACAACATACTAAACGATCGGGTGCTAAGCTAATGGAATGGGTCATGTCAATCACATCATTCTCCTAATAATGTGATCCCGTTAATCAAATGACAACACATGTCTATGGTTAGGAAACATAACCATCTTTGATTAACGAGCTAGTCAAGTAGAGGCATACTAGTGACGTTTAGTTTTGTCTATGTATTCACACATGTATTATGTTTCCGGTTAATACAATTCTAGCATGAATAATAAACATTTATCATGAAATAAGGAAATAAATAATAACTTTATTATTGCCTCTAGGGCATATTTCCTTCAGTCTCCCACTTGCACTAGATTCAATAATCTAGATCACATCGCCATGCGATTTAACATCAATAGTTCACATCACCATGTGATTAACACCCATAGTTCACATCGTCATGTGACCAACACTCAAAGGGTTTACTAGAGTCAGTAATCTAGTTCACATCTATATGTGATTAACACCCAAAGAGTACTAAGGTGTGATCATGTTTTGCTTGTGAGAGAAGCTTAGTCAACGAGTCTGCCAAAATTCAGATCCGTATGTATTTTGCAAATTTCTATGTCTACAATGATCTGCACGGAGCTACTTTAGCTAATTGCTCCCACTTTCAATATGTATCCAGATGAAGACTTACAGTCATCCGGATCAGTTGCCAAAAACTTGTATCGACGTAATCCTTTTACGACGAACCGTTTGTCACTTCCATAATCGAGAAACATATCCTTATTCCACTAAGGATAATTTTGACCGATGTCCAGTGATCTACTCCTAGATCACTATTGTACTCCCTTGCCAAAATCAGTGTAGGGTATACAATAGATCTGGTACATAGCATGGCATACTTTATAGAACATATGGCTGAGGCATAGGGAATGACTTTCATTCTCTTTCTATCTTCTGCCATGGTTGGGCTTTGAGTCTTACTCAATTTCACACCTTGTAACACAGGCACGAACTCTTTCTTTGACTGTTCCATTTTGAACTACTTCAAAATCTTGTCAAGGTATGTACTCATTGAAAAAAAACTTATCAAGCGTCTTGATCTATCTCTATAGATCTTGATGCTCAATATGTAAGCAGCTTCACTGAGGTCTTTCTTTGAAAAACTCCTTTCAAACACTTCTTTATGCTTTACAGAATAATTCTACATTATTTCCGATCAACAATATGTCATTCACATATACTTATCAGAAATGCTGTAGTGCTCCCACTCACTTTCTTTTAAATACAGGCTTCACCACAAGTCTGTATAAAACTATATGCTTTGATCAACTCATCAAAGCGTATATTCCAACTCCGAGATGCTTGTACTAGTCCATAGATGGATCGCTGGAGCTTGCACATTTTGTTAACACCTTTAGGATTCACAAAACCTTTTGGTTGCATCATATACAACTCTTCTTTAAAAAATCCATTAAGGATTGTAGTTTTGTTATCCATTTGCCAGATTTCATAAAATGCGGCAATTGCTAACATGATTCGGACAGACTTTAAGCATCGATACGAGTGAGAAAATCTCATCGTAGTCAACACCTTGAACTTTGTCAAAAACCTTTTTCGACAAGTCTAGCTTTGTAGATAGTAACACTACTATTGAAGGAAATATGCCCTAGAGGCAATAATAAAGTTATTATTTATTTCCTTATAACATGATAAATGTTTATTATTCATGCTAGAATTGTATTAACTGGAAACATAATACATGTGTGAATACATAGACAAACAAAGTGTCACTAGTATGCCTCTACTTGACTAGCTCGATAATCAAAGATGGTTATGTTTCCTAACCATGAACAAAAGAGTTGTTATTTGATTAACGAGATCACATCATTAGTTGAATGATCTGATTGACATGACCCATTCCATTAGCTTAGCACCCGATCGTTTAGTATGTTGCTATTGCTTTCTTCATGACTTATACATGTTCCTATGACTATGAGATTATGCAACTCCCGTTTGCCGGAGGAACACTTCGGGTGCTACCAAACGTCACAACGTAACTGGGTGATTATAAAGGAGCACTACAGGTGTCTCCAAAGGTAGATGTTGGGTTGGCGTATTTCGAGATTAGGATTTGTCACTCCGATTGTCGGAGAGGTATCTCTGGGCCCTCTCGGTAATGCACATCACTTAAGCCTTGCAAGCATTGCAGCTAATGAGTTAGTTGTGAGATGATATATTACGGAACGAGTAAAGAGACTTGCCGGTAACGAGATTGAACTAGGTATTGGATACCGATGATCGAATCTCGGGCAAGTAACATACCGATGACAAAGGGAACAACGTATGTTGTTATGCGGTCTGACCGATAAAGATCTTCGTAGAATATGTAGGAGCCAATATGGGCATCCAGGTCCCGCTATTGGTTATTGACCGGAGATTTGTCTTAGTCATGTCTACATTGTTTTCGAACCGTAGGGTCCACACGTTTAGCGTTACGATGACAGTTATTATGAGTTTATGCATTTTGATGTACCGAAGTTAGTTCGGAGTCCCGGATGTGATCACGGACATGACGAGGAGTCTCTAAATGGTCGAGACATAAAGATTGATATATTGGAAGCCTATATTTGGACATCGGAATCGTTCCGGGTGAAATCGGCATTTTACCGGAGTACCGGGGGGTTACCGGAACCCCCCGGGGGGTTTATTGGGCCTACATGGGCCTTGAGGGAGAAGAGAGAAGGAGGCAGGAGGTGGCCGCGCGCCCCTCCCCTTCCTAGTCTGAATAGGACAAGGGAAGGGGGGCGGCGCCCCCCTTTCCTTCCTCTCTTCCTCCTCTTTCCCCTCTCTCCTTGTCCAACTAGGAGTCCTACTCCCAGCGGGAGTAGGACTCCCCTTGGCGCGCCCTCCTTGGCCGGCCGCCCCCTCCCCCTTGGCTCCTTTATATACGGAGGCAGGGGGGCACCCTAGAACACACAAGTTGATCCTCGTGATCGTTCCTTAGCCGTGTGCGGTGCCCCCTGCCACCATATTCCACCTCGATCATATCGTTGTAGTGCTTAGGCGAAGCCCTGCGTCGGTAGAACATCATCATCGTCACCACGCCGTTGTGCTGACAGAACTCATCCCCGAAGCTTTGCTGGATCGGAGCCCGGGGAGCGTCATCGAGCTGTACGTGTGCCAAGAACTCGGAGGTGCCGGAGTAACGGTGCTTGGATCGGTCGGATCGGGAAGACGTACGACTACTTCCTCTACGTTGTGTCAACGCTTCCGTTGCGATCTACAAGGGTACGTAGATCATACTCTCCCCTCTCGTTGCTATGCATCATCATGATCTTGCGTGTGCGTAGGAATTTTTTTGAAATTACTACGTTCCCCAACAGTGGTATCCGAGCCTAGGTTTTATGGTTTGATGTTATGTGCACGAGTAGAACACAAGTGAGTTGTGGGCGATATAAGTCATACTGCCTACCAGCATGTCATACTTTGGTTCGGCGGCTTTGTTGGACGAGACGACCCAGACCGACATTACGCGTACGCTTACGCGAGACCGGTTCTCCCGACATGCTTTGCACATAGGTGGCTTGCGGGCGACAGTCTCTCCAACTTTAGTTGAACCGAGTGTGGCTACGCCCGGTCCTTGCGAAGGTTAAAACGGCATCAACTTGACAAACTATCATTGTGGTTTTGATGCGTAGGTGAGATTGGTTCTTACTTAAGCCCGTAGCAGCCACGTAAAACTTGCAACAACAAAGTAGAGGACGTCTAACTTGTTTTTGCAGGGCATGTTGTGATGTGATATGGTCAAGAGATGATGCTAAATTTTATTGTATGAGATGATCATGTTTTGTAACCGAGTTATCGGCAACCGGCAGGAGCCATATGGTTGTCGCTTTATTGTATGCAATGCAATCGCGATGTAATGCTTTACTTTATCACTAAGCGGTAGCGATAGTCGTGGAAGCATAAGATTGGTGAGACGACAACGATGCTACGATGGAGATCAAGGTGTCGCGCCGGTGACGATGGTGATCACGACGGTGCTTCGGAGATGGAGATCACAAGCACAAGATGATGATGGCCATATCATATCACTTATATTGATTGCATGTGATGTTTATCTTTTATGCATCTTATCTTGCTTTGATTGACGGTAGCATTATAAGATGATCTCTCACTAAATTATCAAGAAGTGTTCTCCCTGAGTATGCACCGTTGCGAAAGTTCTTCGTGCTGAGACACCACGTGATGATCGGGTGTGATAGGTTCTACGTTCAAATACAACGGGTGCAAAACAGTTGCACACGCGGAATACTCAGGTTATACTTGACGAGCCTAGCATATGCAGATATGGCCTCGGAACACGGAGACCGAAAGGTCGAGCGTGAATCACATAGTAGATATGATCAACATAGTAATGTTCACCGATGAAACTACTCCATCTCACGTGATGATCGGAGATGGTTTAGTTGATTTGGATCACGTGATCACTTAGAAGATTAGAGGGATGTCTATCTAAGTGGGAGTTCTTAAGTAATATGATTAATTGAACTTAAATTTAGCATGAACTTAGTCCCTGATAGTATCTTGCTTGTTTATGTTGATTGTAGATAGATGGCTCGTGCTGTTGTTCCGTTGAATTTTAATGCATTCCTTGAGAAAGCAAAGTTGAAAGATGATGGTAGCAATTACACGGACTGGGTCCGTAACTTGAGGATTATCCTCATTGCTGCACAGAAGAATTACGTCCTGGAAGCACCGCTGGGTGCCAGGCCTGCTGCTGGAGCAACACCAGATGTTATGAACGTCTGGCAGAGCAAAGCTAATGACTACTCGATAGTTCAGTGTGCCATGCTTTACGGCTTAGAATCGGGACTTCAACGACGTTTTGAACGTCATGGAGCATATGAGATGTTCCAGGAGTTGAAGTTAATATTTCAAGCAAATGCCCGGATTGAGAGATATGAAGTCTCCAATAAGTTCTATAGCTGCAAGATGGAGGAGAACAGTTCTGTCAGTGAGCATATACTCAAAATGTCTGGGTATAATAATCACTTGATTCAATTGGGAGTTAATCTTCCAGATGATTGTGTCATTGACAGAATTCTCCAATCACTGCCACGAAGCTACAAGAGCTTCGTGATGAACTATAATATGCAAGGGATCAATAAGACTATTCCCGAGCTCTTCGCAATGCTGAAAGCTACGGAGGTAGAAATCAAGAAGGAGCATCAAGTGTTGATGGTCAACAAGACCACTAGTTTCAAGAAAAAGGGCAAAGGGAAGAAGAAGGGGAACTTCAAGAAGAACGGCAAGCAAGTTGCTGCTCAAGAGAAGAAACCCAAGTCTGGACCTAAGCCTGAAACTGAGTGCTTCTACTGCAAGTAGACTGGTCACTGGAAGCGGAACTACCCCAAGTATTTGGCGGATAAGAAGGATGGCAAGGTGAACAAAGGTGTATGTGATATACATGTTATTGATGTGTACCTTACTAAAGCTCGCAGTAGCACCTGGGTATTTGATACTGGTTCTGTTGCTAATATTTGCAACTCGAAAGAGGGACTACGGATTAAGCGAAGATTGGCTAAGGACGAGGTGACGATGCGCGTGGGAAACGGTTCCAAAGTCGATGTGATCGCGGTCGGCACGCTACCTCTACATCTACCTTCGGGATTAGTATTAGACCTAAATAAATGTTATTTGGTGCCAGCTTTGAGCATGAACATTATATCTGGATCTTGTTTAATGCGAGACGGTTATTCATTTAAATCAGAGAATAATGGTTGTTCTATTTATATGAGTAATATCTTTTATGGTCATGCACCCTTGCAGAGTGGTCTATTCTTATTGAATCTCGATAGTAGTAATACACATATTCATAGTGTTGAAGCCAAAAGATGCAGAGTTGATAATGATAGTGCAACTTATTTGTGGCACTGTCGTTTAGGTCATATCGGTGTAAAGCGTATGAAGAAACTCCATACTGATGGACTTTTGGAACCACTTGATTATGAATCACTTGGTACTTGCGAACCGTGCCTCATGGGCAAGATGACTAAAACACCGTTCTCTGGTACGATGGAGAGAGCAACAAATTTCTTGGAAATCATACATACAGATGTATGTGGTCCGATGAATATTGAAGCTCGTGGCGGATATCGTTATTTTCTCACCTTCACAGATGACTTAAGCAGATATGGGTATATCTACTTAATGAAACATAAGTCTGAGACATTTGAAAAGTTCAAAGAATTTCAGAGTGAAGTTGAAAATCATCGTAACAAGAAAATAAAGTTTCTACGATCTGATCGTGGAGGAGAATATTTGAGTTACGAGTTTGGTGTACATTTGAAGCAATGCGGAATAGTTTCGCAACTCACGCCACCCGGAACACCACAGCGTAATGGTGTGTCCGAACGTCGTAATCGTACTTTACTAGATATGGTGCGATCTATGATGTCTCTTACTGATTTACCGCTATCATTTTGGGGATACGCTCTAGAGACGGCCGCATTCACGTTAAATAGGGCACCATCAAAATCCGTTGAGACGACGCCTTATGAACTATGGTTTGGCAAGAAACCAAAGTTGTCGTTTCTGAAAGTTTGGGGCTGCGATGCTTATGTTAAAAAGCTTCAACCTGATAAGCTCGAACCCAAATCGGAGAAGTGTGTCTTCATAGGATACCCGAAGGAGACTGTTGGGTACACCTTCTATCACAGATCCGAAGGCAAGACATTCGTTGCTAAGAATGGATCCTTTCTAGAGAAGGAGTTTCTCTCGAAAGAAGTGAGTGGGAGGAAAGTAGAACTTGACGAGGTAACTATACCTGCTCCCTTATTGGAAAGTAGTACATCACAGAAAACTGTTTCAGTGACACCTACACCAGTTAGTGAGGAAGCTAATGATGATGATCACGAAACTTCAGATCAAGATACTACTGAACCTCGTAGATCAACCAGAGTAAGATCCGCGCTATAGTGGTACGGTAATCCTGTTCTGGAAGTCATGCTACTAGATCATGATGAACCTACGAACTATGAAGAAGCGATGGTGAGCCCAGATTCTGCAAAATGGCTTCAAGCCATGAAATCTGAGATGGGATCCATGTATGAGAACAAAGTATGGACTTTGGTTGACTTGCTCGATGATCGGAAAGCAATTGAGAATAAATGGATCTTCAAGAAGAAGACTGACGCTGACGGTAATATTACTGTCTACAAAGCTCGACTTGTCGCAAAATGTTTTCGGCAAGTTCAAGGGATTGACTACTATGAGACCTTCTCACCCGTAGCGATGCTTAAGTCTGTCCGAATCATGTTAGCAATTGCCGCATTTTATGATTATGAAATTTGGCAGATGGATGTCAAAACTGCATTCCTGAATGGATTTCTGGAAGAAGAGTTGTATATGATGCAACCAGAAGGTTTTGTCGATCCAAAGGGAGCTAACAAAGTGTGCAAGCTCCAGCGATCCATTTATGGACTGGTGCAAGCCTCTCGGAGTTGGAATAAACGCTTTGATAGTGTAATCAAAGCATTTGTTTTATACAGACTTTTGGAGAAGCCTGTATTTACAAGAAAGTGAGTGGGAGCTCTGTAGCATTTCTGATATTATATGTGGATGACATATTACTGATTGGAAATAATATAGAATTTCTGGATAGCATAAAGGGATACTTGAATAAGAGTTTTTCAATGAAAGACCTTGGTGAAGCTGCTTACATATTAGGCATAAAGATCTATAGAGATAGATCAAGACGCTTAATTGGACTTTCACAAAGCACATACCTTGACAAGATTTTGAAAAAGTTCAAAATGGATCAAGCAAAGAAAGGGTTCTTGCCTGTGTTACAAGGTGTGAAGTTGAGTAAGACTCGATGCCCGACCACTGCAGAAGATAGAGAGAATATGAAAGATGTTCCCTATGCTTCAGCCATAGGCTCTATCATGTATGCAATGCTGTGTACCAGACCTGATGTGTGCCTTGCTATAAGTTTAGCAGGGAGGTACCAAAGTAATCCAGGAGTGGATCACTGGACAGCGGTCAAGAACATCCTGAAATACCTGAAAAGGACTAAGGATATGTTTCTCGTATATGGAGGTGACAAAGAGCTCACCGTAAAAGGTTACGTTGATGCAAGCTTTGACACTGATCCGGACGATTCTAAATCGCAAACCGGATACGTGTTTACATTAAACGGTGGAGCTGTCAGTTGGTGCAGTTCTAAACAAAGCGTCGTAGCGGGATCTACATGTGAAGCGGAGTACATAGCTGCTTCGGAAGCAGCAAATGAAGGAGTCTGGATGAAGGAGTTCATATCCGATCTAGGTGTCATACCTAGTGCATCGGGTCCAATGAAAATCTTTTGTGACAATACTGGTGCAATTGTCTTGGCAAAGGAATCCAGATTTCACAAGAGAACCAAGCACATCAAGAGATGCTTCAATTCCATCCGGGATCTAGTCCAGGTGGGAGACATAGAGATTTGCAAGATACGTACGGATCTGAATGTTGCAGACCCGTTGACTAAGCCTCTTCCACGAGCAAAACATGATCAGCACCAAGGCTCCATGGGTGTTAGAATCATTACTGTGTAATCTAGATTATTGACTCTAGTGCAAGTGGGACTCCCCTATTAAAGTGTCACTAGTATGCCTCTACTTGACTAGATCGTTAATCAAAGATGGTTATGTTTCCTAACCATGAACAAAAGAGTTGTTATTTGATTAACGAGATCACATCATTAGTTGAATGATCTGATTGACATGACCCATTCCATTAGCTTAGCACCCGATCGTTTAGTATGTTGCTATTGCTTTCTTCATGACTTATACATGTTCCTATGACTATGAGATTATGCAACTCCCGTTTGCCGGAGGAACACTTTGGGTGCTACCAAACGTCACAACGTAACTGGGTGATTATAAAGGAGCACTACAGGTGTCTCCAAAGGTAGATGTTGGGTTGGCGTATTTCGAGATTAGGATTTGTCACTCCGATTGTCGGAGAGGTATCTCTGGGCCCTCTCGGTAATGCACATCACTTAAGCCTTGCAAGCATTGGAGCTAATGAGTTAGTTGCGAGATGATATATTACGGAACGAGTAAAGAGACTTGCCAGTAACAAGATTGAACTAGGTATTGGATACCGACGATCGAATCTCGGGCAAGTAACATACCGATGACAAAGGGAACAACGTATGTTGTTATGCAGTCTGACCGATAAAGATCTTCGTAGAATATGTAGGAGCCAATATGGGCATCCAGGTCCCACTATTGGTTATTGACCGGAGATTTGTCTCAGTCATGTCTACATTGTTCTCGAACCGTAGGGTCCGCACGCTTAACGTTACGATGACAGTTATTATGAGTTTATGCATTTTGATGTACCGAAGTTAGTTTGGAGTCCCGGATGTGATCACGGACATGACGAGGAGTCTCGAAATGGTCGAGACATAAAGATTGATATATTGGAAGCCTATATTTGGACATCGGAATCGTTCCGGGTGAAATCGGCATTTTAACGGAGTACCGGGGGGTTACCGGAACCCCCCGGGGGGTTTATTGGGCCTACATGGGCCCTGAGGGAGAATAGAGAAGGAGGCAGGAGGTGGCCGCGCGCCCCTCCCCTTCCTAGTCCGAATAGGACAAGGGAAGGGGGGCGGCGCCCCCCCTTTCCTTCCTCTCTTCCTCCTCTTTCCCCTCTCTCCTTGTCCAACTAGGAGTCCTACTACCAGAGGGAGTAGGACTCCCCTTGGCGCGCCCTCCTTGGCCGGCCGCCCCTCCCCCTTGGCTCCTTTATATACGGAGGCAGTGGGGCACTCTAGAACACACAAGTTGATCCTCGTGATCGTTCCTTAGCCATGTGCGGTGCCCCCTGCCACCATATTCCACCTCGATCATATCGTTGTAGTGCTTAGGCGAAGCCCTGCGTCGGTAGAACATCATCATCGTCACCACGCCGTTGTGCTGACAGAACTCATCCCCGAAGCTTTGCTGGATCGGAGCCCGGGGAGCGTCATCGAGCTGTACGTGTGCCAAGAACTCGGAGGTGCCGGAGTAATGGTGCTTGGATCGGTTAGATCGGGAAGACGTACGACTACTTCCCCTATGTTGTGTCAATGCTTCCGTTGCGATCTACAAGGGTACATAGATCATACTCTCCCCTCTCGTTGCTATGCATCACCATGATCTTGCGTGTGCATAGGAATTTTTTTGAAATTACTACGTTCCCCAACAACTATCAGCGTCCGTCTTCCTCTTGAAGATCCATTTAATCTCAATGGCTTGCTGATCATCGGTCAAGTCAACCAAAGTCCATACTTTATTCTCATACATGGATCCCATCTCAGATTTCATGGCCTCAAGCCATTTTGCGGAATCTGGGCTCATCATCGCTTCCTCATAGTTCGTAGGTTCGCCATGGTCAAGTAACATGACCTCTAGAACAGGATTACCGTACCACTCTGGTGCGGATCTTACTCTGGTTTACCAACGAGGTTCGGTAGTAACTTGATCTGAAGTTACATGATCATCATCATTAGCTTCCTCACTAATTGGTGTAGTAGTCACAGGAACAGATTCCTGTGATGAACTACTTTCCAATAAGGGAGCAGGTACAGTTACCTCATCAAGTTCTAATTTCCTCCCACTCACTTCTTTCGAGAGAAACTCCTTCTCTAGAAAGGATCCATTCTCAGCAATGAATATCTTGCCTTCGGATCTGTGATAGAAGGTGTACCCAACATTTTTCTTTTGGGTATCCTATGAAGACGCACTTCTCTGATTTAGGTTTGAGCTTATCAAGTTGAAATTTTTTCACATAAGCATTGCAACCTCAAACTTTAAGAAACGACAGCTTAGGTTTCTTGCCAAACCATAGTTCATACGGTGTCGTCTCAATGGATTTAGATGGTGCCCTATTTAACGTGAATGTAGCTGTCTCTAATGCATAATCCCAAAACGATAGTGGTAATCGGTAATAGACATCATAGATCACACCATATCTAATAAAGCACGGTTTTGACGTTCGGACACACCATTACATTGTGGTGTTCCAGGTGGCGTGAGTAGGGAAACTATTTCACATTGTTTTAACTGAAGGCCAAACTCGTAACTCAAATATTTTACTTCCGCGATCATATCGTAGAAACTTTTATTTTTGTTACGATGATTCTCCACTTCACTCTGAAATTCTTTGAACTTTTCAAATATTTCAGACTTGTGTTTCATCAAGTAGATATACTCATATCTGCTCAAATTATCTGTGAAGATCAGAAAATAATGATACCTGTCGCGAGCCTCAATATTCATCGGACCACATACATCAGTATGTATGATTCCAACAAATCTGTTGCTCGCTCCATTGTTCCGAAGAATGGAGTCTTAGTCATCTTGCCCATGAGGCATGGTTCGCAAGCATCAACCGATTCATAATCAAGTGATTCCAAAAGCCCATCAGCATGGAGTTTCTTCATGCGCTTTACACCAATATGACCTAGACGGCAGTGCCACAAATAAGTTGCTCTATCATTATTAACTTTGCATCTTTTGGTTTCAATATTATGATTATGTGTATCACTACGATCGAGATCCAACGAACTATTTTCATTGGGTGTGTAACCATATAAGGTTTTATTCATGTAAACTGAACAACAATTTATTCTCTTACTTAAATGAATAACCGTATTACAATAAACATGATCAAATCATATTCATGCTCAACGCAAGCACCAAATAACACTTATTTAGGTTCAACACTAATCCCGAAAGTATAGGGAGTGTGCGATGATGATCATATCAATCTTGGAACCACTTCCAACACACATCCTCACTTCACCCTTAACTAGTCTCTGTTTATTCTGCAACTCCCGTTTCGAGTTACTAATCTTAGCAACTGAACTAGTATCAAATACTGAGGGGTTGCTATAAACACTAGTAAAGCACACATCAATAACATGTATATCAAATATACTTATGTTCACTTTGCCATCCTTCTTATCCGCCAATCACTTGGGGTAGTTCCGCTTCCATTGACCAGTCCCTTTGCAGTAGAAGCACTTAATCTCAGGCTTAGGACCAGACTTGGGCTTCTTCACTTGAGCAGCAACTTGCTTGCCGTTCTTCTTGAAGTTCCCCTTCTTCCTTTTGCCCTTTTCTTGAAACTAGTGGTCTTGTCAACCATCAACACTTGATGTTTTTCTTGATTTCTGCGTTCGTCGATTTTAGCATCACGAAGAGCTTGGGAATCATTTCCGTTATCCCTTGCATATTATAGTTCATCACGAAGTTCTACTAACTTGGTGATGGTGACTAGAGAATTCTGTCAATCACTATTTTATCTGGAAGATTAACTCCCACTTGATTCAAGCGATTGTAGTACCCAGACAATCTGAGCACATGCTCACTAGTTGAGCGACTCTCCTCCATCTTTTAGCTATAGAACTTGTTGGAGACTTCATATCTCTCAACTCGGGTATTTGCTTGAAATATTAACTTCAACTCCTGGAACATCTCATATGGTCCATGACGTTCAAAACGTCTTTGAAGTCCCGATTCTAAGCCGTTAAGCATGGTGCACTAAACTATCAAGTAGTCATCATATTGAGCTAGCCAAACGTTCATAACGTCTGCATCTGCTCCTACAATAGGTCTGTCACCTAGCGGTCCATCAAGGACATAATTCCTCTGTGCAGCAATGAGGATAAACCTCAGATCACAGATCCAATCCGCATCATTGCTACTAACATTTTTCAACACAATTTTCTCTAGGGACATATCAAAATAAACATATGAAAGCAACAACGTGAGCTATTGATCTACAACATAATTTGCAAAATACTACCAGGACTAAGTTCATAATAAATTTAAGTTCAATTAATCATATTACTTAAGAACTCCCACTTAGATAGACATCCCTCTAATCATCTAAGTGATCACGTGATCCAAATCAACTAAACCATGTCCGATCATCACGTGAGATGGAGTAGTTTCATTGGTGAACATCACTATGTTGATCATATCTACTATATGATTCACGCTCGACCTTTCGGTCTCCGTGTTCCGAGGCCATACCTGTATATGCTTGGCTCGTCAAGTATAACCTGAGTATTCCGCGTGTGCAACTATTTTGCACCCGTTGTATTTGAACATAGAGCTTATCACACCCGATCATCACATGGTGTCTCAGCACGAAGAACTTCCGCAACGGTGCATACTCAGGGAGAACACTTCTTGATAATTAGCGAGAGATCATCTTAAAATGCTACCGTCAATCAAAGCAAGATAAGATGCATAAAAGATAAACATCACATGCAATCAATATAAGTGATATGGTATGGCCATCATCATCTTGTGCTTGTGATCTCCATCTTCGAAGCACCGTCATGATCACCATCGTCACCGGCGCGACACCTTGATCATCATCGTAGCATCGTTGTCGTCTCGCCAATCTTATGCTTCCACGACTATCGCTACCGCTTAGTGATAAAGTAAAGCATTACAGCGCAATTGCATTGCATACAATAAAGCGACAACCATATGGCTCCTGCCAGTTGCCGATAACTCAGTTACAAAACATGATCATCTCATACAATAAAATTTAGCATCATGTCTTGACCATATCACATCACAACATGCCCTGCAAAAACAAGTTAGACGGCCTCTACTTTGTTGTTGCAAGTTTTACGTGGCTGCTACGGGCTTAGCAAGAACCGTTCTTACCTACGCATCAAAACCACAATGATAGTTTGTCAAGTTGGTGCTGTTTTAACCTTCGCAAGGACCGGGCGTAGCCACACTCGGTTCAACTAAAGTTGGAGAAACTGACACCCGCTAGCCACCTTTGTGCAAAGCACATCGGGAGAACCGGTCTCGCGTAAGCGTACGCGTAATGTCGGTCCGGGCCGCTTCGTCCAACAATACCGCCGAACCAAAGTATGACATGCTGGTAAGCAGTATGACTTATATCGCCCACAACTCACTTGTGTTCTACTCGTGCATAACATCAACGCATAAAACCTAGGCTCGGATGCCACTGTTGGGGAACGTAGTAATTTCAAAAAAATTCCTACGCACACGCAAGATCATGGTGATGCATAGCAACGAGAGGGGAGAGTGTTGTCTACGTACCCTCGTAGACCGACAGCGGAAGCGTTATGACAACGCGGTTGATGTAGTCGTACGTCTTCATGGCCCGTCCGATCAAGCACCGAAACTACGGCACCTCCGAGTTCTAGCACACGTTCAGCTCGATGACGATCCCCGGACTCTGATCCAGCAAAGTGTCGGGGAAGAGTTCCGTCAGCACGACGGCGTGGTGACGATCTTGATGTTCTACTGTCGTAGGGCTTCGCCTAAGCACCACTACAATATTATCGAGGACTATGGTGGAAGGGGGCACCGCACACGGCTAAGAGAACGATCTTAGAGATCAACTTATGTGTCTAGGGGTGCCTCCTGCCCCCGTATATAAAGGAGCCAAGGGGCGGTGCGGCCGGCCCTAGGAGGCGGTGCGCAGGAGGAGTCCTACTCCTACCGAGAGTAGGACTCCCCTCCCTTTCCCTAGTTGGATTAGGACTTGGGGGGGAAGGAGGAGAGGGAAGAAAGGAAAGGGGGGGCTCCGCCCCCTCCTTGTCCAATTCGGACTTGGGGGGGGGGGGGGGGCGCGCGGCAGCCCCTAGGCATCCTCTCCTCTTTCTCCACTAGGCCCATTAGGTTACCGGGGGGTTCCGGTAACCTCCCGGTACTCCGGTAAAATGCTGATTTCACCCGGAACACTTCCGATGTCCAAACATAGGCTTCCAATATGTCAATCTTTATGTCTCGACCATTTCGAGACTCCTCGTCATGTCTGTGATCACATCTGGGACTCCGAACTAACTTCGGTACATCAAAACTCATAAACTCATAATATAACTGTCATCGAAACCTTAAGTGTGCGGACCTTACGGGTTCGAGAACAATGTAGACATGACCAAGACACGTCTCCGGTCAATAACCAATAGCGGAACCTGGATGCTCATATTGGATCCCACATATTCTACGAAGATCTTTATCGGTCAGACCGCATAACAACATACGTTGTTCCCTTTGTCATCGGTATGTTACTTGCCCGAGATTCGATCGTCGGTATCTCAATACCTAGTTCAATCTCGTTACCGGCAAGTCTCTTTACTCGTTTCGTAATACATCATCTTCACAACTAACTCATTAGTTGCAATGCTTGCAAGGCTTATGTGATGTGCATTACCGAGAGGGCCCAGAGATACCTCTCCGACAATCGGAGTGACAAATCCTAATCTCGAAATACGCCAACCCAACATGTACCTTTGGAGACACCTGTAGAGCTCCTTTATAATCACCCAGTTACGTTGTGACGTTTGGTAGCACACAAAGTGTTCCTCTGGCAAACAGGAGTTGCATAATCTCATAGTCATAGGAACATGTATAAGTCATGAAGAAAGCAATAGCAACATACTAAATGATCGGGTGCTAAGCTAATGGAATGGGTCATGCCAATCACATCATTCTCCTAATATTGTGATCCCGTTAATCAAATGACAACACATGTCTATGGTTAGGAAACATAACCATCTTTGATTAACGAGCTAGTCAAGTAGAGGCATACTAGCGACGTTTAGTTTTGTCTATGTATTCACACATGTATTATGTTTCCGGTTAATATAATTCTAGCATGAATAATAAACATTTATCATGAAATAAGGAAATAAATAATAACTTTATTATTGCCTCTAGGGCATATTTCCTTCAACTGTAATGACATGGGAACGTTGATGGCGGCTCTTGTCAAGTATGCTGACTCTGATACCACCAAGGACCCGGTGTCTGACGAAGAAAAGGCAATGAAGGGAAAGAAGAATGGCAATGGCAAGGGTCACCAGCATAACCCGGCGAATCAAGGAGGTAATAAACGTAAGGCTGATGAGTTTGTTGCTAATACTAATGTGCAGGGTGGTAATCAGCGGCGCAAGGGCAGACAACCCCCTCGATCGGGCGGGTCAAGCCCCACCCTTGAGCAGTTGTTGAATGAACCTTGTCCAAAGCACGGCACCCGGGAGAAACCGGCCACCCACTTGTGGAAGGATTGTACGATCATGAAGGCATTTAAAAATTCAAACGCATTTGATGTGGGTCATAGCCCAGGTGGCGACTCAGGTGGAGGCGGCTTTCAGGGCCCGGGCGCCGGTTCAAGCGGAGGAGGTTTTCACGGTCAGGGTTATCCTGGTCACCAAGGAGGATATAATCAACAACACGGCCAAGGGAATCAGCAGCAGCAGCAATTCGGCTATCAAAGCAACCCGAAGTAGTTGAGTAGCGGACAGTATCATGTCTTTACTACCAATTTATGTAAGAGGGACCAGAAACTCCACAAGAGGGCTGTTAATGCCGTTGAACCGACAATTCCACGTTATCTACGTTGGTCGAAGCAGCCTATTGTGTGGAGCAGAGAGGATCACCCGCCTCGGGTTGATAATCCGGGTCACTTGGCTTTGGTAGTGGCACCTCAGGTTGGTGGGTACAAGTTTACTAAGGTTCTCATGGATGGAGGCAGCAGCATCAACATCCTCTACTATGAGACGTTCCGCCGGATGGGATTGACGGATAAAAATCTTAAACAATCCAACACTGTTTTTCACGGTGTGGTACCTGGTAAATCGGCATACCTAGTTGGTAAGATTGAATTGGAAGTAGCCTTTGGGGATGAGTATGACTCCAGAGCGGAAAAATTAACCTTTGAAGTGGTTAAGATCAAAAGCCCATATCATGCTCTGTTTGGGCGGCCGGCTTATGCCAAGTTCATGGCTCGGCCGTGTTACGTATATTTTTAGCTCAAGATGCTGGGTCATAAGGGCACCATTACAGTACATGGGAGCCGAAAGATAGCCTTGGAATGTGAAGAAGGTGATGCTGCCTATGCTGAATCTGTTTGTGCAACAGAGGATTTAAAATTCTACAAGGATCATGTTGACCCGGCGGACATGACGTCATTAAAGAAACCAACAACAGAGCATGAGCCAGAGTTGACATTCAAATCAGTTGATGACACTAAGATGGTTGACTTTGTACCTGGCGACTCATCCAAACAGTTCATCATCAGCGCAAACTTGGATCCGAAATAGGAAAGCACGCTCATCGAGTTCATCCGTGAGAACCGGGACATCTTTGCATGGAAACCTTCAGACATGCCGGGTGTCCCGAGGGAACTCGCTGAGCACACTCTTAAATCGATCCAAAGTTCAAACCTGTCAGACAGTTTCTCCGACGGTTCAATGAAGAAAGGCGCAAGGCCATTGGAGAGGAGGTGGCCCGGCTCTTGGCAGCCGGGTTCATTGTGGAGGTCTTTCACCCTGAATGGTTAGCTAACCCGATGCTTGTACTAAAAAAGAATGGCACCTGGCGTATGTGTGTGGATTACACAGATTTGAACAAGGCTTGTCTGGCTGATCCTTTTTCTCTCCCCCGTATTGATCAGATCATTGATGCTACATCGGGTTGCGCACGGTTGAGTTTCTTAGATGCTTATTCCGGTTATCATCAGATTAAGATGGCAGTCAAGGATCAAGAGAATATAGCTTTTATAACTCCTTTTGGAGCTTTCTGCTATGTGTCTATGTCTTTTGGGCTTAAGAGCGCCCAGGCGACTTACCAGCGGTGTGTGCAGAATTGTCTTCACGATCAAATTGGGCGCAATGTTCATGCTTATGTGGATGATATAGTGGTGAAATCCAGGGAAGAGGAAACCTTGATCACAGACCTGAAAGAGACTTTTGATAATCTTAGGGTTTACAAAATGATGCTTAACCCGACCAAGTGTGTTTTTGGAGTGCCAGCCGGCAAGCTTTTGGGTTTTTTGGTGTCTAACCGAGGTATTGAAGCTAACCCGGAGAAAATCAAGGCAATTACATCCCTAGCCAGACCAACCTACGTCAATGATGTTCAACGACTGGCGGGTCGTGTGGCTGCTTTGAGTCGGTTCATAAGCCGGTTAGGGGAAAAGGCTGTGCCTCTGTATCAGTTGATGAAGAAAATGAATGTTTTTGTTTGGAGCGGTGATGCGAATGCTGCTTTTGAGGATCTGAAGGAACAATTGGCTGAGCCGCCGGTCCTGGCTGCTCCAATTGAGAAAGAGCCGCTATTGTTATACATAGCTGCCAACTCACGAGCTGTTAGTGTGGCTATTGTGGTAGAGCGCCGGGAGGCTGGCAAAGAGCATATGGTTTAGCGGCCAGTTTATTATGTCAGTGAAGTGCTAATTGAGTCTAAGAAACGATATCCACATTGGCAGAAGCTTGTTTATGGGGTGTTCATGGCGAGCCAGAAGTTTAAGCATTACTTTCAGGGGCATCCAATCACTATGGTTAGCTCTGCTCCTTTGGGAGACATTATTCAAAACAGAGAAGCCACGGGGCGAGTCGCCAAGTGGGCAATTGAGCTCGGGTCTCATGGGTTGAAGTATGTTCCACGTACTGCAATTAAGTCTCAAGCCCTGGTTGACTTCATCAATGACTGGACAGAGATGCAGATGCCAGAAGAGAAGCCAAACAACACATATTGGACTATTCATTTTGATGGATCCAGGCAATTGGAAGGCTCGGGGGCTGGAGTCGTGTTAACTTCCCCACGAGGTGATAAATTTTGTTATGTGTTACAGTTGATGTTTCCATGCACTAACAACGCAGCAGAGTATGAAGCCTTGCTCCATGGTCTTCGAGTGGCAAAGGAGATGAGCTTGAGCCAGGTCAGATGTCTTGGTGACTCAGATCTAGTGGCTCAACAGGTATCTGGCAAGTGGGATTCCAAAGACTCTCTCATGGCGGCTTATCGCCGAGAGGTTGATGCTATTGCAGGATATTTTAAAGGTTATCAGGTGGAACACATTGACCGTCGAAAGAACGAAGCAACTGATGCTTTAAGCCGGCTGGGGTCTCAGCGTAAGCCGGTGCCACCCAACACCTTTTTGGATGTTTTGCATAACCCCTCTGTCAAGTTGCCCACAGAAGAAGATTTAGCTGTTCCTGACCCAGAGGCGCAGTTGGTAGCGGCTCTTCATGTCATTCCAGATTGGACGGTGCCATTTTTGGCTTACATGACCCGGGGAGAGTTGCTGGCGGATGAGACCCTGGCTCGGCAGATAACCCGGCGATCTAAGTCCATGACGATTTCGGATGGAGATTATTTCATCGCAGTGTTTCCGGAGGGTTTCAACGGTGTGTTTCCCCCGAAGAAGGTCAATAAATCCTTCGTGAGATCCATGAAGGCGATTGTGGTCATCACGCCGGGTCAAAAATCTTTAGTGGCCAAAGCATTTCGTCACGGTTTTTACTAGTTGACGGCTCACGCTGATGCAGAAGATCTGGTCAGTAGATGTGATGGATGTCAAAAATTTGCACGACGAGCGCATGTGCCGGCTCAAGAACTCTGGATGATTCCAATTACTTGGCCGTTTGCGGTCTGGGGGCTTGACATGGTGGGACCTTTAAAAAGGTCTAAGGATAAAAAGACACATCTCTTGGTGGCAGTAGATAAGTTCACCAAATGGGTTGAGGCGGAGCCTGTAAGTAAGTGTGATGCAGCCACGGCGGTTCAGTTCATGAAAAAACTAATCTTCCGTTTCAGTTTTCCACACAGTATTATCACAGACAATGGCACTAATATGTCCCAAGGGGCTATGGAAGAGTTTTGTCAGCGAGAGCACATCCAGCTTGATGTTTCTTCTGTAGCTCATCCTCAATCCAATGGTCAAGCTGAGAGAGCCAATCAGGAAATTTTGAAAGGGCTAAAACCCCGGCTTATGGTTCCTTTACAGCGAACGCCGGGTTGTTGGGTAGAGGAGTTACCCTCAGTGTTATGGAGCATCAATACTACGCCCAATAGGTCTACGGGTTACACACCCTTCTTCATGGTTTATGGAGCAGAAGCAGTGTTGCCTAGTGACATCCGTCATGACTCGCCCCGTGTGGCGGCTTATGTTGAAGCTAAGAATGAAAAAGCCAGACATGATGCGCTTGACTTGTTGTATGAAGAAAGAGACTTGGCAGTGGCACAGTCAGCAATTTATCAACAGTACCTGCGTCGTTATCATAGCTGCCGGGTTAAGTCCAGGACTTTTCAGGAAGGCGACTGTTGGGGAACGTTGCAGAAAACAAAAATTTTCCTACTCGTTTCACCAAGATCATCTAGGAGTTCATCTAGCAACGAGTCATCTAATGCATCTACATACCTTTGTAGATTGCGCACGAAAGCGTTCAAAAGAACGGTGATGATGTAGTCGTACTCGACGTGATCCAAATCACCGATGACCAGCGCCGAACGGACGGCACCTCCGCGTTCAACACACGTACGGGACGGGAGAAGTCTCCTCCTTCTTGATCCAGCAAGGGGGGAGGAGAGGTTGGTGAAGATCCAGCAGCACGACGGCGTGGTGGTGGATGCAGGGTGTCACAGTAGCAGGGCTTCGCCAATACTACAAGAGGGAGACGTAACGGGGAGAGAGGGAGGCGCCAGGGGCTGGTGGAAATCCCTCCTCTCCCCCCCACTATATATAGGGGTGCCATGGGGGGGGGGCGCCGGCCCTAGTAGATGAGATCTACTAGGGGGGGCGGCGGCCAAGGGGAGGATTCCCTCCCCCCCAAGGCACCTAGGGGTGCCTTCCACCACATGGACTCTTCCATGGTGGAACCCTAGGCGCATGGGCCTATAGGGGCTGGCGCCCCAGCCCACTATGGGCTGGGTTCCATCCTATTTCAGCCCATGGGGCCCTCCGGGATAGGTGGCCCCACCTGGTGGACCCTCGGGACCCTTCCGGTGGTCCCGGTACAATACCGATAACCCCGAAACTTGTCCCGATGCCCGAAACAGCACTTCCTACATATAATTCTTTACCTCCGGACCATTCCGGAACTCCTCGTGACGTCCGGGATCTCATCCGGGACTCCGAACAACATTCGGGTTTCTGCATATACATATCTTCACAACCCTAGCGTCACCGAACCTTAAGTGTGTAGACCCTACGGGTTCGGGAGACAAGCAGACATGACCGAGACGACTCTCAGGTCAATAACCAACAGCGGGATCTGGATACCCATGTTGGCTCCCACATGCTCCATGATGATCTCATCGGATGAACCATGATGTCGAGGATTCAATCAACCCCGTACGCAATTCCCTTTGTCAATCGATATGTTACTTGCCCGAGATTCAATCGTCGGTATCCCAATACCTCGTTCAATCTCGTTACCGGCAAGTCACTTTACTCGTACCGTAATGCATGATCCCGTGACCAGACACTTGGTCACTTTGAGCTCATTATGATGATGCATTACCGAGTGGGCCCAGTGATACCTCTCCGTCATACGGAGTGACAAATCCCAGTCTTGATCCATGTCACCCAACAGACACTTTCGGAAATACCCGTAGTCTACCTTTATAGTCACCCAGTTACGTTGTGACGTTTGGTATACCCAAAGCACTCCTACGGTATCCGGGAGTTACACGATCTCATGGTCTAAGGAAAAGATACTTTGACATTGGAAAACTCTAGCAAACGAACTATACGATCTTGTGCTATGTTTAGGTTTGGGTCTTGTCCATCACATCATTCTCCTAATGATGTGATCTCGTTATCAATGACATCCAATGTCCATAGTCAGGAAACCATGACTATCTGTTGATCAACGAGCTAGTCAACTAGAGGCTCACTAGGGACATGTTGGTGTCTATTATTCACACATGTATTACGATTTCCGGATAACACAATTATAGCATGAATAAAGACAATTATCATGAACAAGGAAATATAATAATAATGCTTTTATTATTGCCTCTAGGGCATATTTCCAACAGCGACTTGGTGCTCCGGCTCATCCAGGATCTTTCAGATGCACACAAGTTATCCCCACCTTGGGAAGGACCCTTTGTGATCAGTAAAAATTTAAACAATGGGTCATACTACCTCATTGATGTTCGAGAGCATGCAGACTCACGTAAGTCGGAAGAGGAGACCCGCCGGCCATGGAACATTGCTCAACTTCAGCCATATTACACCCGAGCCACCGGCTCTCAACATGTACATACGTTCATGTTGTATATACTATGATAAGCAATAAAGTAAGACCATCGGTCTCTTTTCTTTTCACAGACTATACATCTTTATTATTTCTTACTTACAAATGACTACTAAGGAACTGGTCATATTTGAATCAAGTTTAACCTTTTTGGTCCAGCTTATGATCGTATCCGAATCTAGCTGCAAATCTCAAGGTCACTTGGGGGCTTGCTGTTTAAACATAGGTCGTATTTGAACCAAAGAGAACATAGCCGTCGTAACCCTCTTGATCGGCTCAAGGCCAAACTCACTTGAGGGCTTCTTGATCGTATCCGAATCATAGCTTAAACCCTTTTGAGTCCGACTTGGATCATATTCGAATCAGGGTCGTTAAAAACCTCTCAAGGTCATTTGGGGGCTTCCTGTTCAAACATAGGTCGTATTCGAACCAAAGAGAACATAGCTATCGGTACCCTCTTGATCGGCGCAACGCCGAAGCCACTGGGGGCTATATGGTCGTATTCGAACCTTAGCTTAACCCGTTTGGTCCGGTTTACTGATCGTATTCAAATCAGAAACCCCCAGCCTTTTGAATACAGAGTTAAAATTATGTTTATTATCTGTTGCTTGCCTTTTAGCTTTTGTTGTTTCAATATTACAAATAAGATAGCCTGGTTTTCTTCACCGGCTCAATTATTCGACAACACAGCCGCCCGGGTTATTCAAGCCGGTGGCTCAAGGATCCAAAGTTCACCACCCAGATTATTAAAACCGGCGATCTAAGGATCAACAAGGACAAGGTATGGTTCTTACTTATACGCGCTTACCCGCTGCGTTAACTCAAGAGTTAGTATTAACCTTTATCCTTTCTTTATATTTGTCTCTATTTTTTATTGAGGTAAATATATTGGCTGTAAATTAGGTGTTTAAGCCCATTTGGTTCTAAACCGCCTTGCCAGTCTTTTCCTTGTATTCACAGGAATAGAACTCAAACATTGCAGAGACAAACATTAAACGATGCATACATTGACATCTGGAAGCAGGTTCACATAGAAGTATTTTATGCGCGATGGCATAAGAAAACATGCGGTGTTTTAGCAACTAAGTTATTACAAGGCTTTATAAGCCCACGAAGATGATCATCATCCCTTCCTCGTCGGTTCACCACCTTCTGTTTGCTGGAAGTTGGATTTTGACCAATCAAAGCCGTTCACGGTGACAAATTCGGCTTCGTCGTCAATCAGGCCGACCGGGTCAATTTCTGGGGCAAAGGTATCTTCTCACACTGGTGGGATCAGATCTGCTACTTTGTATGAAGGAGTGGCCATCTTCTTATTTTCACTATCAAAACTCGGCTGGTACTTGTCAACATTGGTGTCATCTCCAAGACTAGTCGCCTGAGGCCGGACTTCACGCACGCACGCTATGAAATCATCCTAATCAAACGGAGACCCGTCCTCCTTCACAGTAGGGTAACCTCTTGCTATGTCCGCCGGGTCTAGGTCTGACACCCAAGCCTTGGAGCGGCTTAGGGCAGTCAGAGCTCCGGCTCCCGCGCAGGAGCGTTTTACTTCTTGGAATCTGGCAGGCAGGATGGACAGCTTCTTCAGGACATCGCTGAGCCGGTTGGGTCCTTGATTTGCAGGAGAGATAGCGGCCAGAGCCCGTTGTGCACCAATATACAATTGTTCAACCAAGGTGTATACTGCCTTCAGTTTAATCAACGGGTCTTGGCTCAGATTTTTACTTCACGGACCTGCATATATTTTTAACAGAGTAAGTTGGCGGGTTATATTCCGGTTTGGAAAAAATTATATGAAAGGTCAAATCAGGCAGCTTACCAAAGATAGCAGCGACCATCTGAGACACCCGGCCCTTTAAACTGTTCAGCTCTGTTGAAATTTCTTTCAGAACTATTTCGGCTGTCTCAGCTCGTCGGGTCAGAAGTGTTTTCTCATTTTCCCAAGCCTTCTCCTTGGTAGCAAGGCTGTTCTTCAAATTTTCTGTTGCAGAAAGGCTCATTTGCAGTTTGGAAGTGGAAGATTTGATTTCAGACTCCTGACTTGCTAGCCGGGTCTTTGCGTCCGACAATTGAGAGTTCAATTCAGACAAGGCATTCTGTGAAACGTTCAGATAAGTCAAGACTTGGTTTCAAATTCAAATATCCAAATTCAAGATTCAAGTCTCAAAGTACTTTACGAGTAAACCACTTGACACTTGGGGGCTAATGTATGCCAAATCAAATTTTTACAACTCTACAAGCATATTTAAAGTCCCAAGTTCCTTACAAAGTAACAACACTTGGCACTTGGGGGCTAATGTACGCAGTTCAGCAAGTTTATCAAGGTTAAACCGGAGTGTTAAGTACTTTGAAGACGGTTTTAATTCCAAGTACCGATTCATTGATGATCAAAATAAACAGGTCCTTGGGGACTATAGGTGAAGTTTTTGTTTCTATCAATATCAGGCAAAGATTCAGAGGTAAAAGTCTCGACCTGTACTTTAAGTCTACATGTTATTCCGTTTCTCTCATAATCTGAAGACTTGGGGGCTGAAGGAATATTAGTAAACTGGAAACAATGTACCTCATACTTCGACTGAAGTTGCTTGACCATCTCGATCTCAGACTCACGACTGGAGTGTACATGACTGAGATAGCCGGATAAGATATCAGTGGCATTGAGACGGTCATAGTTGGCAACATCAAAGCGAACCTTCTGCCTCTCCAATGCTTCTTGCTTTGCTGTGCACCGAGCCAACACTGTTGGGTTCCCCGGCTCAACAAAGCGGCTCCCAGTAATTTGAACATCTTGAGCACATGGAGACGGCGGGTCAGTTGAGCTTGACGGTCCAGCTGTAGAAGGATTCATAGTGGCTTCGTCAAGGGACGGCTCCGAAGGATTTGCTTCATTCACAATAGGCGGGTCTTTTAGGGCGTCAGTTAATGGAGAAGGCGGCCTAGCCGAGTCAGATGCTAGCACTGGCGGGTCTTCCGCCGGTTTTGCTGCCTTCGCCTTCTTGGATTTAGCCTGGCTGCTAAGGAAAAAATATTGCAGGATTGTCAGCATCAAGATACAATTGAGCAACCCAGAAGAAAAGATGATTTCTGATTACCCAGGAGCAGTCCTGAAAGCCGGAAATTGTGTTTGTGATGAGTCGCCTGAGGACCGAGACACCTCCTGAAAAAGGTAAAAGAAAAGAGTTAAAAGAAATACAAGGAGTAGGATTCATTAAAGCGAGTTAAGGACAGTAACAAGTAAACCTTGTTCGGGCATTTCTGAGGGGTCTGTTGAAGGACGACAGCCGGTTCATCTTCAATCCCAACTTCACGACGGCTTTCATGTTGCTGCTTTTTCAAATGAAAGTTGGGATCCAAGTGAGCTAAGGGGTTAGAAAACCTTACTTTACGGATCACTCGTCGAACTTTGTGTCTTGGTAAGGGCTCTGAGTCGGAGGAAATGATAGTTACCTCTGCTTCCCCGGCCTGACGGGCCCCAGTGTCATCCTCGTAAGGATCAGTGTCAATAAGATTGTTAAAAAATTGGCCAAGGGAATCAAGGGCTACCTCCGAGTCAGATGTGTCATCAAGTTTCATTAAATCTTTAACAGTGGTTTTCTTTTTCTTCTTCAATCTCCGGGTCGATTTCTTGGCATTCATGGAGGCGAGTTTCGCCTTCTTGGTAGCTTCGTGATCATATTTCGCTTTCCAAAAGTCAGAGTTGGCCTACAAAGACAAGAGGAAGGATCAGTGAAAAACAATACGGCTGGACAAAATACAAAGGAAAAAAGATCAGAATATCCTTACTTTGGGTGCCGGGTTAAATTTACAGAAGGGATTTAACCCAACAACACTGCAATCTTCATACTTCGCATTCACCAGTACGTTTGACATTGCGACAATGTCCTCCTCGGTTAGTTGAACCGGGGTATGACGGAGAGAGTCGTCCGGGTCTCCACCATATTCATACATCAATTTTGAACGATGACTTAATGGAATAATCTGCCATGAGATCCAGCAGCGGGTTAGATCGACTCCGGTTAAACCGTTCCCCAACAAACCGTTGATTCTTCTGATAGATGGAAGCAACTTCTTGCGTTCAGCAACGGTAAGTTTATCTGGCAGGGCGAACTTGGAGTCAAGACGATCGGGCGGTAACCCGGCAGTGGCTTCTCGTTGGCGGGTGAGATGTCCTGACAGTAAAACCAAGTTTGGTTCCAGTCCTTTGGATGACTTGGTAAAACTATGAGAGGGAAGACAGCACCCCGCCAGCGCTGAATTGAGATGCCTCCAAGTTCTAAGCTAAGGCCATTGGTGCAGTCGTTCTGCCGGTTCAGATAGAAGTACTCTCTAAATAATTCCACAGTCGGCTCTTGCTGAAGATATACCTCACAGAGCACTTGGAAGTTACAAACATTGGATATGGAATTGGGCCCAATATCCTGAGGATGGAGTTTGAAAAAGTGACGAACTTCTCTGAAAAACTTTGAACCGGGCGGTGAGAAGCCTTGGTTCATGTGGTCAGTAAAGACGATCACTTCGTCGTCTTTTGGATTGGGTCGTTCTTCTTCTGGGTCAGGAGCACGATAAGACATGATGTTTCTTGAGGGTAGAAACCCAATGAGGAAGAACTCTTTTAAACGCTCCTCAGTTATGGTTGAGGGGACCCAATTGCAGATGGTGGGTGTCTTTGACGGCATGATGTGCAAGGGACTGAAAAAGGAAAAACAACATGCCGGTTCAATTTACGGCAAAATTAATAGTTAAAGGTTGAAGTTGTAAAACAAGTAACGGCGGCTTAAACTAAAGGCTAATGACATATAAGGAAAAGAAAGCTGGAGTGGTAAGCCGCCATGACTACAGACTTTCTCAGAAAGCAGATTTAGCTAAGTGTTGGCATAAACAAGTTTCACCAAGCTATCATTATTATTTTGGATCAAATGGCTGTCCCAAAAATAAAAATATTCTAGACCTAAAAGTCCAGTATAGATGAGTTTACCAGCTAGCAAAGCATCTATGCAGGAAAAAAGGGATCTACTGCTATCAAAAATGAATGCAAAACAGCTACCGCAGCAGTTCTACACTATCTGACGATCAGGAAAGGGCATCGGAGGTGAAATCTATCAAGAGTCTGTAACGGATGGCGACAAACACCGACGAACTCGAGAAGCCGTAATGTAGATCTAAGGCAGAGAAGGAAAGGGACTTACAGATGCAGGGCTACTGCGGAGGTTCGTCGCGTTTCTCTGGTCAAATCAGGTCGATGCAGCGGCCTGAGGTGGAGAAGACGAGGAGATCTGCGGTGGCGGCGGCGGCGGCGACAGAGCTCGAGCGGCAGCAAAACAGTGAGAGGAGGAAGACAACCGAAGGGGGAGAATGAAAAAGACCTAGGTCCTGCCTATTTATAAGGGAGTACACGAACAGGCGGGCGTGAAAATCAAGGAGACCCAAATAATGATTATCCAACTAAACGGACGCCTCGATTCTCGGAAGGCATTAAGAAATAAAAGATCCGTTGGAAGATGACGTCATGAAAGTTTTTTGTGATTTCAGAAGATGACATCATGGCGGGTTACAGAAGTTTTCAGACAGAGGATGTATTCCATCTAAATATTGAAGATTAACAAAGAACAAAGTTCAAAGTCAACCTAGGGCCTAATGTTGGGGATATTACTACCAGTATGACCCGCCCAGGAGGGGCCGGGTCAGCCCTAATGGCGGGTTACATAAGAAGCCCAATAAATATTCAAGATGATAGTTTACTAAACGTATAGAAGGCCCAAAGGCCTGGGGCCGGCTTAAGGCCTGATATTGTAAACCGCCGTATGTAAGGAAAGACTTGTAAAGAAAGGCATGTAAAGGAAGTCACCGAGCCAGACATGATTATGAGCCGGCCGGGACTCTGTAGGCCACCGGGCGTCAACCCGTGTATATAAGGGGACGACCCGGTGGCGGTTTAGGGGAAAAAACAACCAAGTCGAGAACCAAGCCGGCGAGTTGAGCCCCTTGGAGATCGAAACTTCAGCAATACCAATCCCAACTAGACGTAGGCTTTTACCTTCATCGTAAGGGGCCGAACTAGTATAAAAACTCTCTCGTGTGTCCTTTGTCCCGATTAACCCCTTTAAGCTTCCTAGTGCGATGGCCCTACGACTAAGTCCTTGCTCTAGGACATCTGCCGTGTCAACTCCACGACACAAACCCAAGTCGGAGAAGTGCGTCTTCATAGGATACCCAAAAGTAACTGTTGGGTACACCTTCTATCACAGATCCGAAGGCAAGATATTTGTTGCTTAGAATGGATCCTTTCTAGAGAAGGAGTTTCTCTCGAAAGAAGTGAGTGGGAGGAAAGTAGAACTTGATGAGGTAACTGTACCTGCTCCCTTATTGGAAAGTAGTTCATCACAGAAATCTGTTTATGTGACTCCTACACCGATTAGTGAGGAAGCTAATGATGATGATCATGTAACTTCAGATTAAGTTACTACCGAACCTCGTAGGTTAACCAGAGTGAGATCCACACCAGAGTAGTACGGTAATCCTGTTCTGGAGGTCATGTTAATTGACCATGACGAACCTACGAACTATGAGGAAGCGATGATGAGCCCAGATTCCGCGAAATGGCTTGAGGCCATGAAATCTGAGATGGGATCCATGTATGAGAACAAAGTGTGGACTTTGGTTGACTTGCTCGATGATCGGCAAGCCATAGAAAATAAATGGATCTTCAAGAGGAAGACGGACGCTGATAATAGTGTTACTATCTATAAAGCTATACTTGTCAAAAAAGGTTTTGACAAAGTTCAAGGTGTTGACTACGATGAGATTTTCTCACTCGTAGCGATGCTTAAGTCTGTCCGAATCATGTTAGCAAATTGCCACATTTTATGAAATCTGGCAAATGGATGTCAAAACTACATTCCTTAATGGATTTCTTAAAGAAGAGTTGTATATGATCCAACCAGAAGGTTTTGTCGATCCTAAAGGTGCTAACAAAATGTTTGCCTTTGCGATATGTTTTATTTTCTTTTATTTTCAGATCTATTAATCCAAAAACCCAAAAATACTTTGCTACACTTTATTTTATTTGCGATCTATTTATTCATTATATTATAATCTTTTTCTCGTCACACACCAATTTCTGGCACCGTTACCCGAAAGGGATTGAGGACCCCTTTAACACGTCGGGTTGCGAGGATTTGTTATCTGTGTACAGGGGCTGTTTACGTTGTGTTGCTTGGTTCTCCTACTGGTTCGATAACCTTGGTTTCATATCTGAGGGAAATACTTGCCGCCGCTATGCTGCATCATGCCTTCCTCTTTGGGGAAATACTGACGTAGCTTCAAGCGACATCAAAAGGAATTTCTGGCGCCCTTGCCAGGGACGATCTTCAACATATACCAGGTTCCTAATCACAAATCTCATCTCCTCGCAATTTACATTATTTTCCATTTGCCTCTCATTTTCCTCTCCCCCACTTCACAATTTTTTTTCGTTTTATTCGCCTCTCTTTCCGTTTGCCGTTCTCTTGCTTTCTAATCTCGATGGCTAGCATCCCTACTCCTCCTTTGTCACCAGATTTTGAAGTCCTTTACTTCAAACAAGGACAAGGATAAATTTGAAAGATTCCTGGTATAGGGTTATGGAATCATATTGTATTTCCAATTTGAAGGGGAACGCTAAAGTTTTGCTTCAAAATTTTTACATAGGATTGGTTTTGCATCATAGACAACTTCTCGATTTTGCCGCTAAAGGAAACTTCATTGAACTTGATGCCAATGTTGCCTATGAAATCTTAGAGGGAATTTTGGGAATTCCACCTCAAAAGAAGGGGTTTCCTTTTACCCCCGAGGGAGCTCAAATGTCGGACAAACTTGGTGATTTGCATAAACATATGGTTGAAATACAAAAATACAATGAACCCCTCAAACACCTCAATGGTAGTATCAATCGCACGAATGCCCTGATTACTCTTTGTAATAAGCGATTCGATATTTTGGAACTTAAGATGGTTTATTCCCGGAGAATTTAGGGAAGCGTAAAGAGCCTCCCAGGTTTGAGAAAACCCTTACAAAATTGCCAAAACTTTGGAAGACAAAACTTAGATCCTTGCTTTATGCCTAGCTAAGAGCGTAAAACTATAGCGCTTGTTGGGAGGCAACCCAATGAATAAATTTTATTTTTGCTTTTTGTTTCCTGTTTTTGGGTGTTAGCACAATTATGCTACTGTTATGATTGTGTTTTTTATGTTTTAATTAGTGTTTGTGCCAAGTAAATCCTTTAGGATCTTCTTGGGTGATAGTTGTTTGATCTTGCTGAAAAAACAGAAACTTTTACATTCACAAAATTAATTTTCATTTTTTACCAGAGAGCGATAAAATACCCATTCCATTTGCAGTAGATCAATATACAAATTGCTAAGGTTGTCCTAAGTTTTCAGAATTTTTGGAGTTACAAAAGTATTCGAAATAGTCAGATTACTACAGAATGTTTTGTTTTGACAGATTCTGTTTTCTTTGTGTTGTGTGCTTATTTTATGGCTCTATGGTTTTCTTTGATGAGTTTTTGCCATAGAAAAGTTGGAATATAGTAGATATAATACAAAAACAAAATATGAATTGGTTTGATACAACACTTATAGTAGTGGTTTATTATTCTTATACTAACGGATCTCAGGAAGGTTTTGTTGAGTTTTGTGTGATTGAGGTTTTCATGTTTTGGGTTATCTTACGATGGGTGAAGGAAGGATGTAAGAGCCTAAGCTTGGGGATGCCCCGACATCCCAAGCTATTATCCAAAAAATAGCAACCAACTAAGCTTGGGGATGCCCCCGAGTGGCATCCCCGCTTCTTCCAACGATCATCGGTATTTTACTCGAAACTATATTTTTATTCGTCACACGATATGTGTTTTGCTTGGAGCGTCTTGTATGATATGAGTGTTTGCTTGTTTTATTTTGTGTTTTAAGTCATCAATCCTGGCTGGACACACCTATTTGAGAGAGCCAAAATTATGTCATGACTTGTTAGAATTGCTCTCTATGGTTCACTTAAGTTTTTATAAGCAATGAACTTGCTCTAGTGCTTCACTTGTATCTTTTTGAGTATGGTGTGCTTTAGTATTTTTGAAGAAATGCTCTCTTGCTTCACTTAGATTTATTTGAGAGTTCGTAAAATTTTCACGAAATTCTCTCTTGCTTCACTTAAATTAATTTGAGAGAAAGAAAAAATTATTATGCTCATGATCTTCACTTATATTTGTTGGAGCTTGTCAAAAGCAATACAAGAAAAATTAGTCCCAGAGTGATAGATATCCGAGAAGGATATAATAAAAACTTTCATGAAGATCATTGGACAAAATGAACTTGATTCTTAGTAATAGTTTTGAGATATGATGATGTGATATGTGAGTTATGTTGGTGAGTAATTATGCTTTAGTAAGAATATTGGTGTTAAGGTTTGTGATTCTCTATGCAAGTACGAAAGTCAATAGTCATGCAATGATATTATATCCTCCTTATGGTGCATTATTTGGTGTTATTTATGCTTATTGCTTGCTTATGAGATTATTCGTTTCTTAGTTGGTCGCTTCCCAATCTTTTGCTAGCCTTCATTTTGCACTAAGTATGATCACTACTTGTGCATCCAAAAACCTTTAACCCAGTTTTGCCACATGAGTCCACTATATCTACCTATATGCGGTATTCTTTTGCCGTTCCAAGCAAATTTGCATCTGCCATCTCTAATTTTCAAAATAAACTTCTCTTTTGTGTGTTTGTTTCGCTCACAGAGCGGTGAGGGGTGGCTAATATTTTCCATGCTAGATGTGTTATTCTCAAGATGATTGTTTATTCACTTGTCATTGCACGAGAGTAAGGCAAAGGTATTAGGGATACCCAGTCCCGAAATGCAAAAATGAATTTACTTTATGTTGTCAAATAATAAATTCCTTCAAAAGTGTTGGTATGGAGGGCACCCGTGGATACGGTTAGCCATGGAAAGTGAAAGTATGGTGGAAAAAGGAATAAACTTTATTTTCTGTTTAGGAACCACCTATGATATATCTATGCATGGAAAGTATTGCGAACTCTAAGTCGTTTTCGTTGGTGGGATGCATACACCTCCCAAAATATTTTTATCTCTAAGTTTTTTGCTTTGAGCTCTGGCACCTCTGCAAATCCCTACTTCCCTCTACGAAGGGCCTTTCTTTTACTTTATGCAATTTATTGAGTCTCCATCTTCTCTTATAAAAGCACCAACTAGGAGGCAATATGATCATACTTAAGTATTGGGTATAGCTAATATGTGAGTGTGTTTCATGAATGGATCAATGTTTGAGCATGATGGGCTAGGGATAACTTATTTTAGTGTTGATATTTTGAAAGACATGGTTGCTTGTTGATATGCTTGAGTGTTTAAATTATCATGTCAAAACTAGACTATTGCTTTGAACAACTAAAAGTCCAATTGTCCATGCTATAAAGAAAAGAATATGATAGGATATGATAGGCAACATTCCACATCAAAAATTCTGTTTTTATCACTTACCTACTCGAGGATGAGTAGGAGCTAAGCTTGGGGATGCTGGTACGTCTCCAATGTATCTATAATTTTTGATTGTTCCATGCTTTATATTATCAATCTTGGATGTTTTATAATCATTTTATATCATTTTTTGGTACTAACCCATTGACATAGTGCCAAGTGTCGGTTCCTATTTTTTCCATGTTTTTTACATCGTAGAAAATCAATATCAGACGGAGTCCAAATGCCACGAAACTTTACGGAGAATTTTTATGGGCCAAAAGGAACACAACGGGCCCTGGCTGTGCCTGGGGGGTGCCCCGAGGGGGGCACAACCCACCATGGCATGCCAGGAGGCCCGAGCGCGCCCTGGTGGGTTGTGCCCACCTCGGGTGCCCCCCGGACCGCCTCTTTGCTCTATAAATACCCCAAAAATCCCAGAACCCTAGGGGAGTCGACGAAATATTCATCTAGCCGCCGCAGAGTCCAGAACCACCAGATCCAATCTAGACACCATCTCGGATGGGGTTCACCACCTCCATTGGTGCCTCTCCGATGATGGGTGAGTAGTTCTTTGTAGACCTTCGGGTCCGTAGTTAGTAGCTAGATGGCTTCATCTCTCTCTCGCTCTCTTGATTCTCAATACAATGGTCTCTTGGAGATCCATATGATGTAACTCTTTTGTGGTGTGTTTGTTGGGATCGATGAACTTTGAGTTTATGATCAGATCTATCTTTTTATATCCATGAAAGTATTTGAGTTTCTTTGATATCTTTTATGCATGATCTCTTATAGCCTCGTATTTCTTCTTCGATATTTGGGTTTTGTTTGTCCAACTTGATCTATTAATCTTGCAATAGGAAGATGTGCTTTGTAGTGGGTTCAGTCTTACGGTGCTTGATCCCAGTAACAGAAAGGGAAACGACACGTATGTATTGTTGCTACTAAGGATAAAACGATGGGGTCTATATCTACATAGATAGATTTTGTCTACATCATGTCATTGTTCTTATTGCATTACTCCGTTTCTCCATGAACTTAATACACTAGATGCATGCTGGATAGCAGTCGATGTGTGGAGTAATAGTAGTAGATGCAGGCAGGAGTCGGTCTACTAATCTTGGACGTGATGACTATATAATGATCATTACCTGGATATCATCATAATTCTTTGAGGTTCTATCAATTTCCCAACAGTAATTTGTTCACCCACCGCTTTGCTATTTTTCTCGAGACAAGCCACTAGTGAAACCTACGGCCCCGGGGTCTTCTTTCTCATATATTTGCCTTTGCGATCTATTTTTATTTGCTTTTATTTCCAAATCTATTAATACAAAACCCCAAAAATACTTTGCTGCACTTTATTTTATTTGCGATCTATTTATTCAATCTATTATAACCTTTTTCCCGTCACGCACCAATTTCTGGCACCGTTACCCGAAAGGGATTGACAACCCTTTTAACACGTCGGGCTGCGAGGATTTGTTATCTGTGTGCAGGGGCTGTTTACGTTGTGTTGCTTGGTTCTCCTACGGGTTCGATAACCTTGGTTTCATATCTAAGGGAAATACTTACCGCCGCTGTGCTGCATCATCCCTTCCTCTTTGGGGAAGTACCAACGTAGCTTCAAGCGACATCAGTGTACACCACCAACAGATCCGTCTCCCTCGCGTGGGTCTGCACTCTATGCTCGCCGAACTTCATTGGAGTGCCGCTAGACATCCCCTCTCTATGTGTCGTCATGTGTGTGCTTGTTGTGTTGTGGGGCACAATCGAAAGGTTGAAGATACTAAGGTTATAATGGCCGCGGGAATTAAAGGGAAGTCGGACGATCAGGAATATCGGCAGGCCCTGATGGCAGTTCTAATTTGCAGCGCGTAACTCCATCGTGCCGCACGTAACCGCATCGTGTGGCAACACGCGCGGCACAATCGCATGCATATGGGGCCCCCGACGTGATCGTGCGCACGCCCAACCGCTGGCAGAGCGCGCATGGAGGGACGCGAGTAGAGCGCTCAACGATCGCCTCAACGACGAGCAACCATATATATATATGCATATAGTAGTTGAACACGCAAGGAAAAGTTGTCCACAAGCCGAGCGTGCCGATGGACGCGAGCAGAGCACGCCCCGGCGCCTAACGGCAAGCCGAGCTTGCCGAGGGACACGAGCAGAGGTCGGCACAGTGATACGTGGCAAATAGGATGAACTATGTGTTGGGGAACGTAGTAATTTCAAAAAATTTCCTACGCACACGCAAGATCATGGTGATGCATAGCAACGAGAGGGGAGAGTATGATCTACGTACCCTTGTAGATCGCAACAGAAGCGTTGACACAACGTAGAGGAAGTAGTCGTACATCTTCTTCCCGATCCGACCGATCCAAGCACCGTTACTACGGCACCTCCGAGTTCTTAGCACACGTACAGCTCGATGACGCTCCCCAGGCTTCGATCCAGCAAAGCTTCGGGGATGAGTTCCGTCAGCACGACGGCGTGGTGACGATGATGATGTTCTACCGACGCAGGGCTTCGCCTAAGCACTACAACGATATGACCGAGGTGGAATATGGTGGCAGGGGGCACCGCACACGGCTAAGGAACGATCACGAGGATCAACTTGTGTGTCTAGAGGTGCCCCTGCCTCCGTATATAAAGGAGCCAAGGGGTAGGGTGCGGCCGGCCAGGAGGAGGGCGCAGGAGGAGTCCTACTCCTACCGGGAGTAGGACTCCCCCCAATCCTAGTTGGAATAGGATTCCCCGAGGGGGCGAAAGAGAGAGAGGGGGCTGACCACCTCTCCTTGTCCTAATAGGACTAGGGGAGGGGGGAGGCGCGCAGCCCACCTTGGGCTGCCCCTTTCACCTTTCCACTAAAGCCCATTAAGGCCCATATAGCTCCTGGGGGGTTCCGATAACCTCCCGGTACTCCGGTAAAATCCCGATTTCACCCGGAACACTTCCGATATCCAAACATAGGCTTCCAATATATCAATCTTTATGTCTCGACCATTCCGAGACTCCTCGTCATGTCCGTGATCACATCCGGGACTCCGAACTAACTTCGGTACATCAAAATGCATAAACTCATAATAACTGTCATCGTAACGTTAAGCGTGCGGACCCTACGGTTTGAGAACAATGTAGACATGACCGAGACACGTCTCCGGTCAATAACCAATAGCGGGACCTGGATGCCCATATTGGCTCCTACATATTCTACGAAGATCTTTATCGGTCAGACCGCATAACAACATACGTTGTTCCCTTTGTTATCGGTATGTTACTTGCCCGAGATTCGATCGTCGGTATCCAATACCTAGTTCAATCTCGTTACCGGCAAGTCTCTTTACTCGTTCGGTAATACATCATCTCACAACTAACATATTAGTTGTAATGCTTGCAAGGCTTATGTGATGTGCATTACCGAGAGGGCCCAGAGATACCTCTCGGACAATCGGAGTGACAAAACCTAATCTCGAAATACGCCAACCCAACATCTACCTTTGGAGACACCTGTAATGCTCCTTTATAATCACCCAGTTACGTTGTGACGTTTGGTAGCACCCAAAGTGTTCCTCCGGCAAACGGGAGTTGCATAATCTCATAGTCATAGGAACATGTATAAGTCATGAAGAAAGCAATAGCAACATACTAAACGATCGGGTGCTAAGCTAATGGAATGGGTCATGTCAATCAGATCATTCAACTAATGATGTGATCCCGTTAATCAAATAACAACTCTTTGTTCATGGTTAGGAAACATAGCCATCTTTGATTAACGAGCTAGTGAAGTAGAGGCATACTAGTGACACTCTGTTTGTCTATGTATTCACACATGTATTATGTTTCCGGTTAATACAATTCTAGCATGAATAATAAACATTTATCATGATATAAGGAAATAAATAATAACTTTATTATTGCCTCTAGGGCATATTTCCTTCAGTCTCCCACTTGCACTAGAGTCAATAATCTAGATCACATCGCTATGTGATTAACACCAATAGTTCACATCTTTATGTGATTGGTTCACATCTCCATGTGACTAACACCCAAAGGGTTTACTAGATTCAATAATCTAGTTCACATCGCTATGTGATTAACACCCAAAGAGTGATCATGTTTTGCTTGTGAGAGAAATTTAGTCAACGGGCCTGCCAAATTCAGATCCGTATGTATTTTGCAAAATTCTATGTCTACAATGCTCTGCACGGAGCTACTCTAGCTAATTGCTCCCACTTTCAATATGTATCTAGATCGAGACTTAGAGTCATCCAGACCAGTGTCAAAAAAACTTGCATCGACGTAACCCTTTACGGCGAACCTTTTTGTCACCTCCATAATCGAGAAACATATCCTTATTCCACTAAGGATAATTTTGACCGCTGTCCAGTGATCTACTCCTAGATCACTATTGTACTCCCTCTCTTAACACAGTGTATGGTATACAATAGATCTGGTACACAGCATGGCATACTTTATAGAACCTATGACTGAGGCATAGGGAATGACTTTCATTCTCTTTCTATCTTCTGCCGTGGTCGGGCTTTGAGTCTTACTCAACTTCACACCTTGTAACACAGGCAAGAAACTTTTTCTTTGACTGTTCCATTTTGAACTACTTCAAAATTTTGTCAAGGTATGTACTCATTGAAAAACTTATCAAGTGTCTTGATCTATCTCTATAGATCTTGATACTCAATATGTAAGCAGCTTCACCGAGGTCTTTCTTTGGAAAACTCCTTTCAAACACTCCTTTATGCTTTACAGAATAATTCTACATTATTTCCGATCAACAATATGTCATTCACATATACTTATCAGAAATGCTGTAGTGCTCCCACTCACTTTCTCGTAAATACAGGCTTCACCGCAAGTCTGTATAAAACTATATGCTTTGATCAACTCATCAAAGTGTATATTCCAACTCCGAGATGCTTGCACCAGTCCACAGATGGATCGCTGGAGTTTGCACATTTTGTTAGCACCTTTCGGATTGACAAAACCTTCTGGTTGCATCATATACAACTCTTCTTTAATAAATCCATTAAGGAATGCAGTTTTGTTTATCCATTTGCCAGATTTCATAAAATGCGACAATTACTAACATGATTCGGACAGACTCAAGCATAGATACGAGTGAGAAACTCTCATCGTAGTCAACACCTTGAACTTGTCGAAAACCTTTTGCGACAATTCTAGCTTTGTAGATAGTAACACTACTATCAGCGTCCGTCTTCCTCTTGAAGATCCATTTATTTTCTATGGCTTGCCAATCATCGGGCAAATCCATCAAAGTCCATACTTTGTTCTCATACATGGATCATATCTCAGATTTCATGGCCTCAAACCATTTCGCGGAATCTGGGCTCATCATCGCTTCCTCATAGTTCGCAAGTTCGTCATGGTCTAGTAACATGACTTCCAGAACAGGATTACCGTACCACTCTGGTGCGGATCTCACTCTGATTTACCTACGAGATTCAGTAGTAACTTGATCTGAAGTTACATGATCATCATCATTAGCTTCCTCACTAATTGGTGTAGTAGTCACAAGAACAGATTTCTGTGATGAACTAGTTTCCAATAAGGGAGAAGGTACAATTACCTTATAAAGTTTTCTACTTTCCTCCCACTCACTTCTTTCGAGAGAAACTCCTTCTCCAGAAAGTTTCCGAATTTAGCAACAAAAGTCTTGCCTTCGGATCTGTGATAGAAGGTGTATCCAATAGTTTCCTTTGGATATCCTATGAAGACACATTTCTCCGATTTGGGTTCGAGCTTATCAGGTTGAAGCTTTTTCACATAAGCATTGCAACCTAGAACTTTCAAAAACGACAACTTTGGTTTCTTGCCAAACCATAGTTCATAAGGCGTCGTCTCAACGGATTTTGATGGTGCCCTTTTAACGTGAATGCAGCTGTCTTTAATGCATAACCCCAAAACGATAGTGGTAGATTGGTAAGAGACATCATAGATCGCACTATATCCAATAAAGTACGGTTATGACGTTCGGACACACCATTATGCTGTGGTGTTCAAGGTGGCGTGAGTAGTGAAACTATTTCACATTGTTTTAACTGAAGACCAAACTCATAACTCAAATACTCTTCTCTACGATCAGATCGTAGAAACTTTATTTTCTTGTTATGATGATTTTTCACTTCACTCTGAAATTCTTTGAACTTTTCAAATGTTTCAGACTTATGTTTCATCAAGTAGATATACTCATATCTGCTCAAATCATCTGTGAAGATGAGAAAATAATGATACCTGTCGCGAGCCTCAGTATTCATCGGACCACATATATCAGTATGTATGATTTCCAACAAATCTGTTGCTCGCTCCATTGTTCCGAAGAACAGAGTCTTAGTCATCTTGCCCATGAGGCATGGTTCGCAAGCATCAACTGATTCATAATCAAGTGATTCCAAAAGCCCATCAACATGGAGTTTCTTCATGCGCTTTACACCAATATGACTTAAACGGCAGTGCCACAAATAAGTTTGCAGTATCATTATTAACTTTGCATTTTTGGTTTCAATATTATGTTTATGTGTATCACTACGATCGAGATCCAATGAACTATTTTCATTGGGTGTGTAACCATATAAGGTTTTATTCATGTAAACAGAACAACAATTTATTCTCTTACTTAAATGAATAACCGTATTACAATAAACATGATCAAATCATATTCATGCTCAACGCAAACACCAAATACCACTTATTTAGGTTCAACACTAATCCCGAAAGTATAGGGAGTGTGCGATGATGATCATATCAATTTTGGAACCACTTCCAACACACATCGTTACTTCACCCTTAACTAGTCTCTGTTTATTCTGCAACTCCCGTTTCGAGTTACTAATCTTAGCAACTGAACTAGTATCAAATACTGAGGGGTTGCTATAAACACTAGTAAAGTACACATCAATAACATGTATATCAAATATACTTATGTTCACTTTGCCATCCTTTTTATCCGCCAATCACTTGGGGTAGTTCTGCTTCCAGTGACCAGTCCCTTTGCAGTAGAAGCACTTAGTCTCAGGCTTAGGATCAGACTTGGGCTTCTTCACTTGAGCAGCAACTTGCTTGTCGTTCTTCTTGAAGTTCCCCTTCTTCCCTTTGCCCTTTTCTTGAAACTAGTGGTCTTGTCAACCATCAACACTTGATGTTTTTCTTGATTTCTACCTTCGTTGATTTCAGCATCACGAAGAGCTTGGGAGTTGTTTCCGTTATCCCTTGCATATTATAGTTCATCACGAAGTTCTACTAACTTGGTGATGGTGACTAGAGAATTCTGTCAATCACTATTTTATCTGGAAGATTAACTCCCACTTGATTCAAGCGATTGTAGTACCCAGACAATCTGAGCACATGCTCACTAGTTGAGCGATTCTCCTCCATCTTTTAGCTATAGAACTTGTTGGAGACTTCATATCTCTCAACTCGGGTATTTGCTTGAAATATTAACTTCAACTCCTGGATCATCTCATATGGTCCATGACGTTCAAAACATCTTTGAAGTCCCGATTCTAAGCCGTTAAGCATGGTGCACTAAACTATCAAGTAGTCATCATATTTAGCTAGCCAAACGTTCATAACGTCAGCATCTGCTCCTGCAATAGGTCTGTCACCTAGCAGTGCATCAAGGACATAATTCCTCTGTGCAGCAATGAGGATAAACCTCAGATCACGGATCCAACACGCATCATTGCTACTGACATCTTTCAACACAATTTTCTCTAGGAACATATCAAAATAAACACAGGGAAGCAACAACGCGAGCTATTGATCTACAACATAATTTGCAAAATACTACCAAGACTAAGTTCATGATAAATTTAAGTTCAATTAATCATATTACTTAAGAACTCCCACTTAGGTAGATATCCCTCTAATCCTCTAAGTGATCACGTGATCCAAATCAACTAAACCATGTCCGATCATCACGTGAGATGGAGTAGTTTCATTGGTGAACATCACTATGTTGATCATATCTACTATATGATTCACGCTCGACCTTTCGGTCTCCGTGTTCCGAGGCCATATCTGTATATGCTTGGCTCGTCAAGTATAACCTGAGTATTCCGCGTGTGCAACTGTTTTGCACCCGTTGTATTTGAACGTAGAGCCTATCACACCCGATCATCACGTGGTGTCTCAGCATGAAGAACTTTCACAACGGTGCATACTCAGGGAGAACACTTCTTGATAATTAGTGAGAGATCATCTTAAAATGCTACCGTCAATCAAAGCAAGATAAGATGCATAAAAGATAAACATCACATGCAATCAATATAAGTGATATGATATGGCCATCATTATCTTGTCCCTGTGATCTCCATCTCCGAAGCACTGTCATGATCTATATCGTCACCGGCATGACACCATGATCTCCATCATCTTGATCTATATTAATGTGTCGTCACGTGGTCGTCTCGCCAACAATTGCTCTTGCAACTATTGCTATCGCATAGCGATAAAGTAAAGCAATTATTGGACGCTTGCATCTTATGCAATAGAGAGACAACCATAAGGATTTTGCCAGTTGCTGATAACTTCAACAAAACATGATCATCTCATACAACAACTTATATATCATCACGTCTTGACCATATCACATCACAACATGCCCTGCAAAAACAAGTTAGACGTCCTCTACTTTGTTGTTGCAAGTTTTACGTGGCTGCTACGGGCTTAGCAAGAACCGTTCTTACCTACGCATCAAAAACCACAACGATAGTTTTTCAAGTTGGTGCTGTTTTAACCTTCGCAAGGACCGGGCATAGCCACACTCGGTTCAACTAAAGTTGGAGAAACTGTCACCCGCAAGCCACCTATGTGCAAAGCATGTCGGGAGAACCGGTCTCGCGTAAGCGTACGCATAATGTCGGTCCGGGCCGCTTCATCCAACAATACCGCCGAACCAAAGTATGACATGCTGGTAAGCAGTATGACTTATATCGCCCACAACTCACTTGTGTTCTACTCGTGCATATAACATCAACACATAAAACCTAGGCTCGGATGCCACTGATGGGGAACGTAGTAATTTCAAAATTTTTCCTACGCACACGCGAGATCATGGTGATGCATAGCAACGAGAGGGGAGAGTATGATCTACGTACCCTTGTACATCGCAACGGAAGTGTTGACACAACGTAGAGGAAGTAGTCGTACATCTTCTTCCCGATCCGACCGATCCAAGCACCGTTACTCCGGCACCTCCGAGTTCTTAGCACACGTACAGCTCGATGACGCTCCCCGGGCTCCGATCCAGCAAAGCTTCGGGGATGAGTTCCATCAGCACGACGGCGTGGTGACGATGATGATGTTCTACCGACGCAGGGCTTCGCCTAAGCACTACAACGATATGACCGAGGTGGAATATGGTGGCAGGGGGCACCGCACACGGCTAAGGAACGATCACGAGGATCAACTTGTGTGTCTAGAGGTGCCCCTGCCTCCGTAAATAAAGGAGCCATGGGGAGGGTGCGGCCGGCCAGGAGGAGGGCGCAGGAGGAGTCCTACTCCTACCGGGAGTAGGACTCCCCCTCAATCCTAGTTGGAATAGGATTCCCCTAGGGGGGGAAAGAGAGAGAGGGGGCCGACCACCTCTCCTTGTCCTAATAGGACTAGGGGAGGGGGGAGGCGCGCAGCCCACCTTGGGCTGCCCCTTTCACCTTTCCACTAAAGCCCATTAAGGCCCATATAGCTCCCGGGGGGTTCCGGTAACCTCCCGGTACTCCGGTAAAATCCCGATTTCACCCGGAACACTTCCGATATCCAAACATAGGCTTCCAATATATCAATCTTTATGTCTCGACCATTCCGAGACTCCTCGTCATGTCCGTGATCACATCCGGGACTCCGAACTAACTTCGGTACATCAAAATGCATAAACTCATAATAACTGTCATCGTAACGTTAAGCGTGCGGACCCTACGGTTCGAGAACAATGTAGACATGACCGAGACACGTCTCCGGTAAATAACCAATAGCGGGACCTGGATGCCCATATTGGCTCCTACATATTCTACGAAGATCTTTATCGGTCAGACCACATAACAACATATGTTGTTCCCTTTGTTATCGGTATGTTACTTGCCCGAGATTCGATCGTCGGTATCCAATACCTAGTTCAATCTCGTTACCGGCAAGTCTCTTTACTCGTTCCGTAATATATCATCTCGCAACTAACTCATTAGCTGCAATGCTTGCAAGGCTTAAGTGATGTGCATTACCGAGAGGGCCCAGAGATACCTCTCCAACGATCGGAGTGACAAATCCTAATCTCGAAATACGCCAACCCAACATCTACCTTTGGAGACACCTGTAATGCTCCTTTATAATCACCCAGTTACGTTGTGACGTTTGGTAGCACCCAAAGTGTTCCTCCGGCAAACGGGAGTTGCATAATCTCATAGTCATAGGAACATGTATAAGTCATGAAGAAAGCAATAGCAACATACTAAACGATCGGGTGCTAAGCTAATGGAATGGGTCATGTCAATCAGATCGTTCAACTAATGATGTGATCCCGTTAATCAAATAACAACTCTTTGTTCATGGTTAGGAAACATAACCATCTTTGATTAACGAGCTAGTCAAGTAGAGGCATACTAGTGACACTCTGTTTGTCTATGTATTCCCACATGTATTATGTTTCCGGTTAATACAATTCTAGCATGAATAATAAACATTTATCATGATATAAGGAAATAAACAATAACTTTATTATTGCCTCTAGGGCATATTTCCTTCACTATGCGAGCAATGTCGGAGACATCAAGCATGAATCAGATTAGAGTTGCGTGTGCGATACATGGCATACAGTTGATCCATCCAAGCTTTTTGTGATGGAATAAGCCGTGTGTGTTCTGGGCAAACACTTGCTGGTATATAACCTTAAATTTAACCAAAAAAGTGTTAATGCATGTTACAAAAATTGTATAACTGGAAACTATGTTCAAATACGAATCCAACGATATAATCTTTGGCGACATGCATTCGTATTTTATTAGTTAAATCCTACATATAAACCAGCACGGGGGTTTAGTAGGTAATTAAATCGCAAACCTTTTTTTGTATTAACTGTATGTGTACGTGTCCTTTCGTCCTCCTCTCGCACGTCTTGACACCCCGCTGCCGCAGACGGCTTGCGGCGCAAGCTTGCGCAGCGCGCAGGGGCGTTCTTTTGGCTGAACGGTGGCGCTAATGAATCGTCGGTGAGCCCGTTCCTGTGCAACCTTCCCGCCCGACTCGGTGAAGTCCTCCAAAATCCCAATACTCACCGGTATGCTATATAAACCCTCACGGCTGGCGATTCCTGCGTTGCATTTTCCCTTCCATCCCTGTAGCTTATCTCGCCTGCTTCTTCCACAATCGCCAATGGCACCGGCTGTCGTCGTCACTCAGCCACTCCGCCATCATTAGAGGACAGCTCCAGCTCGGAGGCTACACCGCGGCGGCAGCTCGGTCCCCGGGGTAGTATAGTGCGCGTAGCGTCCTTGTTGGGTGTGTGTGCGGAACACCCACCACATGCTCTGGCGCCACTTCCCGTCAGCAGCTGTTGCCGGCCGCCATTGCCACCACACCATCGTCGAAAGCTAGGGCCATCGGCCGCTCCGTCGCCGCGGCCCGTAGGCGGGAGGTGGCCGTTGTGGCCGCCACCCCGCTGCCGTCCATCACCCGCTCTGCCACCGCAGCCTGAAGGCGGCATGTGGCCGTCGTGGCCGCCACACCATCATCGGCCGCCGTGGCCGCCAGCCCACCATCGACCCTCGGGATCATCACCTGCTCCGCCACCGCCGCCCGAAGGAGGGAGGCGGAGGTGGAGGCCCGCACATGCATCAACGACCTTGCGTGCTACATCGAGTTCCTACGGGAGGAGGAGGAACACCTCGTCGAGCACGCAAAAAGCCTTACCGCAGCCGTGGCCATAGCACACGCCGACGCAGAGGTGAGGAATCAGGAGATCTATGAGAAGTCCGACCGCTTCGAGAGGGATCGTTTGGAGCGGCAGTGGGCGTTCGAGCTGGAGAGCGTCATTGAACGTGCAACAGCGGCAGACACTGTATTGCATTTGTCCAGCTCGTGGGCCTCCTCCTCCTCTGACTCTTACTAAGCATGCTCAGTAGAGGAGAGGCTGTCGGAAGTAGCACAAAGCCCCTCCATAGTAGTAGTATTTAGGGGCTAGTTTGTTTAATTCATCTAACTATAGATGTGTGGTGGAACTATACAACATACTTAAAATTAGCTAGTATATATAGTTGAACTAGTTATTTCAGTACGTGGTTGGCAACAATTGGGGAAAAGTTTGGTCGGTTCAGCTGTCGAGTTGAACTGTTTGTATAAATTAAGAACGACTTCTTAATCTATGAATGAAATATATCCTTAATTACTGAATTTTAGTTGCAAAAATTAGATAGTGCTAGTGATTTCTAGCTGCATATTTTGACAAAATGTAGTGTTGCAAGGATTGACAAATGGAAATGTTACTAGATCAACAAATGTCAATATTTCCAGTTTGACAAATGGCAACATACCCAATATGATAGATGCAAATCTTACCAAATTGTTTGTACGTGGTTGCACATGGGTCATCCAAAACAACCGTTTGCGTTGAAGGGATGACCATAGCTCTTACTTTGCATACGGGTGTTCTATCTATAACGTTTGCGATCAAGAGCTACAGAAATCCTGCTCGGCACATATTCTCTTGGCTTCCTGGGAAAGCTATCGGTTTGCATACGTGTGTTCTAATTAAAACGTTTGCAATCAAGAGCTACACAAATCCTGCCAGGCACATTTTCCCTTGGCTTCCCAAGGAAGTTGTCGGTTTTGCATACAGGTGTTTTATATTTAAAAACCGCATTAAACTGCGGCTTAGGTGCCATTAATGTAGAGGATGCGAGCAAGGCGGGCGGCCATGGAAGTCAAAGGGCTCGCTTCCCGGTGAGCCTGCGCGGCGTACATCTCGCACATTTCCCGGTGATCCTCCACATTGGAGTACAGCTCGCACGCCTCCCATTTAGTCAAGCACTCAAGCACCTGTCTGCATGGCACCTCCTAGCCATTAAAAGAGTGAGGCATGGCGTCACGTGAATGGTTAACAAAATGCATACAATTTAAATTATACAAAATGTTTGAGATGTTATAGTGGCAACTATTTGTTTCAAAATGCCTTTGTTGGTTGTTATTCGAGTGCGCCTTCTCTCAAAATGGACACGAAAAATACCACAGCATGTCGGGTGCCATTCCATTATAGCATTCCAAGTTTAATGAATTTCAGACGAGTTTTGGATTTACTAGAATTCAAAAACAAAGTATCTCAACGTTTTGCCAGCAATCAATAGTGCCCTGGTGTTTGAAATTCATTCCCATTTCTTGCATGGGACCTAAGCATGCACCGAAGGACACAAAATTGATTTTTCAACCAATTTATATGCACTAGAGCATGTGCATGTAGTTCAAATTTGAATTATGCACATAAAATGCTAGAAAACCCAGTTAATGTATAAAAATATCCAAACGAACCTCGAAAATTTCCAAAATTAAACACAACAGTCCTTTTGTTCTATGTTGACACTAGAAAATTTTTGAAAGCAATAAGAGGCAATGGATATCGTTTCATCCCCAAAGGTGGCACGTTCCCTACCGAAACCATCACGCTTGTTGTGAGAAGCTCTGGTTTGTGAGAATCTTATACCCAAACCTGCCCCAAATGGGACAAATTATTTACCACGACATGTTTGATGCCGCTCCATGATAGCATACCAAGTTTCATGAATTTCAGACGAGTTTTGGATTTACTAGAATTTAAAAACCAAGTATCTCAATGTTTGTGGCCGAGTGATGGTGGCAGGCTGTTTGAAATTCATTCTCATTTCTTGCATGGGACCTAAGCATGCAACCAAGGACATAGATTTGATTTTTCATTCAATTTATATGCACTGGAGCATGTGCATGTAGTTCAAATTTGGATTATGCACATGAAATGCCTACAAAACCAAGTTAATGTATAAAAATGTCCAAACGAACCCCGAAAAATTCCAAAATTAAAGACAACACTCCTGTTGTTCTATGTTGACACTAGAAAAATTTGAAAGCTATAAGAGGCAACGAATATCGTTTCGTCCCCAAAGATGGCACGTTCCCTACCGAAACCATCATGCTTGTTGTGAGAAGGTCTGGTTTGTGAGAAGCTTATACCCAAACTTGCCCCAAATGGGACAAAATTTTTACCACGGCATGTCGATGCCGCTCCATGATAGCATGCCAAGTTTCATGAATTTCAGACGAGTTTTGGATTTACTAGAATTTAAAAATGAAGTATCTCAATGTTTGTGGCCGAGTGACGGTGGCAGGGTGTTTGAAATTCATTCCCATTTCTTGCATGGGACCTAAGCTGAAGGAAATATGCCCTAGAGGCAATAATAAAGTTATTATTTATTTCCTTATTTCATGATAAATGTTTATTATTCATGCTATAATTGTATTAACCGGAAACATAATACATGTGTGAATACATAGACAAACAGAGTGTCACTAGTATGCCTCTACTTGACTAGCTCGTTAATCTAAGATGGTTATGTTTCCTAACCATGGACAAAGAGTTGTTATTTGATTAACGAGATCACATCATTAGGTGAATGATCTGATTGACATGACCCATTCCATTAGCTTAGCACCCGATCGTTTAGTATGTTGCTATTGCTTTCTTCATGACTTATACATGTTCCTATGACTATGAGATTATGCAACTCCCGTTTGCCGGAGGAACACTTTGTGTGCTACCAAATGTCACAACGTAACTGGGTGATTATAAAGGTGCTCTAAAGGTATCTCCAAAGGTAGATGTTGGGTTGGCATATTTCGAGATTAGGATTTGTCACTCCGATTGTCGGAGAGGTATCTCTGGGCCCTCTCGGTAATGCACATCACATAAGCCTTGCAAGCATTGCAACTAATGAGTTAGTTGTGAGATGATGTATTACGGAACGAGTAAAGAGACTTGCCGGTAACGAGATTGAACTAGGTATTGAGATACCGACGATCGAATCTCGGGCAAGTAACATACCGATGACAAAGGGAACACCGTATGTTGTTATGCGGTCTGACCGATAAAGATCTTCGTAGAATATGTAGGAGCCAATATGGGCATCCAGGTCCCGCTATTGGTTATTGACCAGAGAGGTGTCTCGGTCATGTCTACATAGTTCTCGAACCCGTAGGGTCCGCACGCTTAACGTTCGTTGACGATATAGTACTATGTGAGTTATGTATGTTGGTGACCGAATGTTGTTCGGAGTCCGGGATGAGATCACGGACATGACGAGGAACTCCAGAATGGTCCGGAGATAAAGTTTGATATATGGGATAATAGTGTTTGGTCACCGGAAGGGTTCCGGAAATCACCGGAAGGGGTTCCGGATGTTTCCCGAAATGTTTGGGTACGAGAACACTTTATTTGGGCCAAAGGGGAAAGCCCACAAGGTTTTTGGAAAGCGCAAAAGGAAGTTTTGCGGAGTCCAGGGGCCAGACGCCAGGGTCCCTGGCGTCTGGGTCCAGACGCCGGGAACCCTGGCGTCTGGCCCTCGAGTCCGAGAAGGACTCTTGCCTTTCGGGTGAAACCGAATTTGTGGAGGATTTTACTCCAAGTTTCGACCCCAGAGCTCAACATATAAATAGAGGGGCAGGGCTAGAACCAAAGACACATCAAGAAACACCAAGCCGTGTGCTGGCAACCCCGTCTCCTCTAGTTTATCCTTCGTCATAGTTTTTGTAGTGCTTAGGCGAAGCCCTGCGGAGATTGTGCTTCACCAACACCGTCACCACGCCGTCGTGCTGCCGGAACTCATCTACTACTTCGCCCCTCTTGCTGGATCAAGAAGGCGAGGACGTCACCGAGCCGAACGTGTGCAGAACTCGGAGGTGCCGTGCTTTCGGTACTTGGATTAGTCGGACGTGAAGACGTACGACTACATCAACCGCGTTGATATAACGCTTCCGCGAATGGTCGACGAGGGTACATAGACAACACTCTCCCCTCTCGTTGCTATGCATCACCATGATCTTGCGTGTGCGTAGGAATTTTTTTGAAATTACTACGTTCCCCAACAGTGGTATCAGAGCCAGGTTTTATGGTTTGATGTTATATGCACGAGTAGAACACAAGTGAGTTGTGGGCGATATAAGTCATACTGCTTACCAGCATGTCATACTTTGGTTCGGCAGTATTGTTGGATGAAGCGGCCCGGACCGACATTACGCGTACGCTTACGCGAGACCGGTTCTCCCGACGTGCTTTGCACATAGGTGGCTTGCGGGTGACTGTTTCTCCAACTTTAGTTGAACCGAGTGTGGCTACGCCCGGTCCTTGCGAAGGTTAAAACGGCATCAACTTGACAAACTATCGTTGTGGTTTTGATGAGTAGGTAAGATTGGTTCTTTCTTAAGCCCGTAGCAGCCACGTAAAACTTGCAACAACAAAGTAGAGGACGTCTAACTTGTTTTTGCAGGGCATGTTGTGATGTGATATGGTCAAGACATGATGCTAAATTTTATTGTATGAGATGATCATGTTTTGTAACCGAGTTATCGGCAACTGGCAGGAGCCATATGGTTGTCGCTTTATTGTATGCAATGCAATCGCCCTGTAATGCTTTACTTTATCACTAAGTGGTACCGATAGTCGTAGAAGCATAAGATTGGCGAGACGACAACGATGCTACGATGGAGATCAAGGTGTCGCGCCGGTGACGATGGTGATCATGACGGTGCTTCGGAGATGGAGATCACAAGCACAAGATGATGATGGCCGTATCATATCACTTATATTGATTGCATGTGATGTTTATCTTTTATGCATCTTATCTTGCTTTGATTGACGGTAGCATTATAAGATGATCTCTCACTAATTATCAAGAAGTGTTCTCCCTGAGTATGCACCGTTGCCAAAGTTCGTCGTGCCCAGACACCACGTGATGATCGGGTGTGATAAGCTCTACGTCCATCTACAACGGGTACAAGCCAGTTTTGCACACGCAGAATACTCGGGTTAAATTTGACGAGCCTAGCATATGCAGATATGGCCTCGAAACACGGAGACCGAAAGGTCGAGCGTGAATCATATAGTAGATATGATCAACATAATGATGTTCACCATTGAAAACTACTCATTTCACGTGATGATCGGTTATGGTTTAGTTGATTTGGATCACGTGATCACTTAGAGGATTATAGGGATGTCTATCTAAGTGGGAGTTCTTAAGTAATATGATTAATTGAACTTTAATTTATCATGAACTTAGTCCTGGTAGTATTAGCATATCTGTGTTGTAGATCAATAGCTCGCGTTGTTGTTTTCATATGTTTATTTTGATATGTTCCTAGAGAAAACTGTGTTGAAAAATGTTAGTAGCAATGATACGGATTGGATCCGTGATCTGAGGTTTATCCTCATTGCTGCACAGAATAATTATGTCCTTGATGCACCGTTAGGTGACAGACCTATTGCAGGAGCAGATGCAGGCGTTATGAATGTTTGGATAGCTCAATATGATGACTACTTGATAGTTTAGTGCACCATGCTTAACGGCTTAGAATCGGGACTTCAAAGACGTTTTGAACGTCATGGACCATATGAGATGTTCCAGGAGTTGAAGTTAATATTTCAAGCAAATACCCGAGTTGAGAGATATGAAGTCTGCAACAAGTTCTATGGCTAAAAGATGGAGGAGAATCGCTCAACTAGTGAGCATGTGCTCAAATTGTCTGGGTACTACAATCGCTTGAATCAAGTGGGAGTTAATCTTCCAGATAAGATAGTGATTGACAGAATTCTCTAGTCACCATCACCAAGTTAGTAGAACTTCGTGATGAAATATAATATGCAAGGGATAACGGAAACAATTCCCAAGCTCTTCGTGATGCTAAAATCGACGAAGGTAGAAATCAAGAAAAACATCAAGTGTTGATGGTAGACAAGATCACTAGTTTCAAGAAAAGGGCAAAGGGAAGAAAGGGAACTTCAAGAAGAACGGCAAGCAAGTTGCTGCTCAAGTAAAGAAGCCCAATTCTGGTCCTAAGCCTGAGACTAAGTGCTTCTACTGCAAAGGGACTGGTCACTGGAAACGGAACTACCCCAAGTGTTTGGTGGATAAGAAGGATGGCAAAGTGAACAAAAGTATATTTGATATACATGTAATTGATGTGTACTTTACTAGTGTTTATAGCAACCCCTCAGTATTTGGTACTAGTTCAGTTGCTAAGATTAGTAACTCGAAACAGGAGTTGCAGAATGAACAGAGACTAGTTAAGGGTGAAGTGACGATGAGAGTTGGAAGTGGTTCCAAGATTGATATGATCATCATCGCACACTCCCTATACTTTGGGATTAGTGTGGAACCTAAATAAGTGTTATTTGGTGTTGAGCATGAATATGATTTGATCATGTTTATTGCAATACGGTTATTCATTTAAGTAAGAGAATAAATTGTTGTTCTGTTTACATGAATAAAACCTTATATGGTTACACACTCAATGAAAATGGTTCGTTGGATCTCGATCATAGTGATACACATATTCATAATATTGAAACCAAAAGATGCAAAGTTAATAATGATAGTGCAACTTATTTGTGGCACTGCCGTTTAGGTCATATTGGTGTAAAGTGCATGAAGAAACTCCATGCTGATGGGCTTTTGGAATCACTTGATTATGAATCACTTGATGCTTGCGAACCATGCCTTATGGGCAAGATGACTAAAACGCCGTTCTCCGGAACAATGAAGCAAGCAACAGATTTGTTGGAAATCATACATACTGATGTATGTGGTCCGATGAATATTAAGGCTTGCAGCAGGTATCATTATTTTCTGACCTTCACAGATGATTTGAGCAGATATGGGTATATCTACTTGATGAAACATAAGTCTGAAACATTTGAAAAGTTCAAGAATTTCAGAGTGAAGTGGAAAATCATCGTGACAAGAAAATGAAGTTTCTATGATATGATCGCGGAGACAAATATTTGAGTTACGAGTTTGGTCTTCAATTAAAACAATGTGGAATAGTTTCACAAACACATGCCACCTGGAACACCACATCATAATTGTGTGTCCGAACGTCATAAACGTACTTTATTGGATATAGTACAATCTATGATGTTTCTTACCGATTTACCACTATCGTTTTGAGGTTATGCATTAGAGACAGCTGCATTCACGTTAAATAGGGCACCATCTAAATCCGTTGAGACGACACTATATGAACTGTGGTTTAGCAAGAAACCAAAGTTGTCGTTTCTTAAAGTTTGGGGTTGTGATGCTTATGTGAAAAAGTTTCATCCTAATAAGCTCAAACCCAAATCGGAGAAATGTGTCTTCATAGGATACCCAAAAGAGACAGTTGGGTACACCTTCTATCACAGATCCAAAGGCAAGATATTCGTTGCTGAGAATGGATCCTTTCCAGAGGAGTTTCTCTCGAAAGAAGTGAGTGGGAGGAAAGTAGAACTTGATGAGGTAACTGTACCTGCTCCCTTATTGGAAAGTAGTTCATCACAGAAATCTGTTCCTGTGACTACTACACCAATTAGTGAGGAAGCTAATGATGATGATCATGTAACTTCAGATCAAGTTACTACCGAACCTCGTAGGTAAACCAGAGTGAGATCCACACCAGAGTAGTACGGTAATCCTGTTCTGGAAGTCATGTTACTAGACCATGACGAACTTGCGAACTATGAGGAAGCGATGATGAGCCCAGATTCCGCAAAATGGCTTGAGGCCATGAAATCTGAGATGGGATCCATGTATGAGAACAAAGTGTAGACTTTGGTTGACTTGCCCGATGATCGGCAAGCCATAGAAAATAAATGGATCTTCAAGAGGAAGACGGACGCTGATAGTAGTGTTACTATCTACAAAGCTAGAATTGTCGCAAAAAAAATTTCGACAAGTTTAAAGGTGTTGACTACGATGAGAGTTTCTCACTCGTATCTATGCTTAAGTCTGTCCGAATCATGTTAGCAATTGCCGCATTTTATGAAATCTGGCAAATGGATAAACAAAACTGCATTCCTTAATGGATTTATTAAAGAAGAGTTGTATATGATGCAACCAGAAGGTTTTGTCAATCCTAAAGGTGCTAACAAAATATGCAAGCTCCAGCGATTCATCTATGGACTGGTGCAAGCATCTCGGAGTTGGAATACACGCTTTGATAAGTTGATCAAAGCATATAGTTTTATACAGACTTGCGGTGAAGCCTGTATTTACAAGAAAGTGAGTGGGAGCACTACAACATTTCTGATAAGTATATGTGAATGACATATTGTTGATCGGAAATAATGTAGAATTATTCTGCAAAGCATAAAGGAGTATTTGAAAGGAGTTTTTCAAAGAAAGACCTCGGTGAAGCTACTTACATATTGAGCATCAAGATCTATAGAGATAGATCAAAACGCTTGATAAGTTTTTTCAATGAGTACATACCTTGACAAGATTTTGAAGTAGTTCAAAATGGAACAGTCAAAGAAAGAGTTCTTGCCTGTGTTACAAGGTGTGAAATTGAGCAAGACTCGAAACACGACCACGACAGAAGATAGAAAGAGAATGAAAGTCATTCCCTATGCCTTGGCCATAGGTTCTATAAAGTATGCCATGCTGTGTATCAGATCTATTGTATACCCTACACTGATTTTGGCAAGGGAGTACAATAGTGATCTAGGAGTAGATCACTGGACAGCGGTCAAAATTATCCTTAGTGGAATAAGGATATGTTTCTCAATTATGGACGTGACAAAAAAAAGGGTTCATCGTAAAAATTTATGTCGATGCAAATTTTGACACTGATCTAGATGACTCTAAGTCTCAATCTGGATACATATTGAAAGTGGGAGCAATTAGCTAAGAGTAGCTCCGTGCAGAGCATTGTTGACATAGAAATTTGCAAAATACATACGGATCTGAATATGGCAGACCCGTTGACTAAACTTCTCTCACAAGCAAAACATGATCACACCTTAGTACTCTTTGGGTGTTAATCACATAAGCGATGTGAACTAGATTACTGAATCTAGTAAACCCTTTGGGTGTTGGTCACATGGCGATGTGAACTATGGGTGTTAATCACATGATGATGTGAACTATCGATGTTAATCACATGGTGATGTGATCTAGATTATTGACTCTAGTGCAAGTGGGAGACTGAAGGAAATATGCCCTATAGGCAATAATAAAGTTATTATTTATTTCCTTATTTCATGATAAATGTTTATTATTCATGCTATAATTGTATTAACCGGAAACATAATACATGTGTGAATACATAGACAAACAGAGTGTCACTAGTATGCCTCTACTTGACTAGCTCGTTAATCAAAGATGGTTATGTTTCCTAACCATGGACAAAGAGTTGTTATTTGATTAACGGGATCACATCATTAGGTGAATGATCTGATTGACATGACCCATTCCATTAGCTTAGCACCCGATCGTTTAGTATGTTGCTATTGCTTTCTTCATGACTTATACATGTTCCTATGACTATGAGATTATGCAACTCCCGTTTGCCGGAGGAACACTTTGTGTGCTACCAAACGTCACAACGTAACTGGGTGATTATAAAGGTGCTCTACAGGTATCTCCAAAGGTACATGTTGGGTTGGCGTATTTCGAGATTAGGATTTGGCACTCCGATTGTCAGAGAGGTATCTCTGGGCCCTCTCGGTAATGCACATCACATAAGCCTTGCAAGCATTGCAACTAATGAGTTAGTTGTGAGATGATGTATTACGGAACGAGTAAAGAGACTTGCCGGTAACGAGATTGAACTAGGTATTGAGATACCAACGATCGAATCTCGGGCAAGTAACATACCGATGACAAAGGGAACACCGTATGTTGTTATGCGGTCTGACCGATAAAGATCTTCGTATAATATGTAGGAGCCAATATGGGCATCCAGGTCCCGCTATTGGTTATTGACCAGAGAGGTGTCTCGGTCATGTCTACATAGTTCTCGAACCTGTAGGGTCCGCACGCTTAACGTTCGTTGATGATATAGTACTATGTGAGTTATGTATGTTGGTGACCGAATGTTGTTCGGAGTCCGGGATGAGATCACGGACATGACGAGGAACTCCAGAATGGTTCGGAGATAAAGTTTGATATATGGGATAATAGTGTTTGGTCACCGGAAGGGTTCCGGAAATCACCGGAAGGGGTTCCGGATGTTTCCCGAAATGTTTGGGTATGAGAACACTTTATTTGGGCCAAAGGGGAAAGCCCACAAGGTTTTTGGAAAGCGCAAAAGGAAGTTTTGTGGAGTCCAGGGGCCAGACGCCAGGGTCCCTGGCATCTGGGTCCAGACGCCGGGAACCCTGGCGTCTGGCCCTCGAGTCCGAGAAGGATTCTTGCCTTTCGGGTGAAACCGACTTTGTGGAGGCTTTTAATCCAAGTTTCGACCCCAGGGCTCAACATATAAATAGAGGGGCAGGGCTAGCACCAAAGACACATCAAGAAACACCAAGCCGTGTGCCGGCAACCCCGTCTCCTCTAGTTTATCCTCCGTCATAGTTTTCGTAGTGCTTAGGCGAAGCCCTGCGGAGATTGTGCTTCACCAACACCGTCACCACGCATTCGTGCTGCCGGAACTCATCTACTACTTCGCCCTCTTGCTGGATCAAGAAGGCGAGGACGTCACCGAGCCGAACATGTGCAGAACTCAGAGGTGCCGTGCTTTCGGTACTTGGATCGGTCGGACGTGAAGACGTACGACTACATCAACCGCGTTGATATAACGCTTCCGCGAACGGTCTACGAGGGTACGTAGACAACACTCTCCCCTCTCGTTGCTATGCATCACCATGATCTTGCGTGTGCGTAGGAATTTTTTTGAAATTACTACGTTCCCCAACATAAGCATGCACTGAAGGACACACATATTATTTTTCAACCAATTTATATGCACTGGAGCATGTGCATGTAGTTCAAATTTGAATTATGCACATAAAATGCCTGGAAACCCCAGTTAATGTATAAAAATGTCCAAACGAACCCCAAGAAATTCCAAAATTAAACACAACACTCCTGTTGTTCTATGTTGACACTCAAATTTTTTTGAAAGCAATAAGAGGCAACAGATATCGTTTCGTCCCCAAAGGTGGCACGTTCCTACCGAAACCATCACACTTGTTGTGAGAAGCTCTGGTTTGTGAGAAGCTTATACCCAAACCAGCCCCAAATGGGACAAATTTTTTACCATGGCATATTGATGCCGCTCCATGATAGCAGGCCAAGTTTCATGAATTTCAGACGAGTTTTGGATTTACTAGAATTTAAAAACTAGGTATCTCAATGTTTGCGGCCGAGTGACGATGGCAAGGTGTTTGAAATTCATTCCCATTTCTTGCATGGGACCTAAGCATGCAACCAAGGACACAAATTTGATTTTTCAACCAGTTTAAATGCACTGGAGAATGTGCATGTAGTTCAAATTTGAATTATGCACATAAAATGCCTCGAAAACCCAGTTAATGTATAAAAATGTCCAAACGAACCCCGAAAAATTCCAAAATTGAACACAACACTCCTGTTGTTCTATATTGACACTCGATTTTTTTTTGAAAGCAATAAGAGGCAACGGATATCGTTTCGTCCCCAAAGGTGGCACGTTCCTACCGAAACCATCACGCTTGTTGTGAGAAGCTCTGGTTTGTGAGAAGCTTATAGCCAAACCTGCCCCAAATGGGACAAATTTTTGACCACGACATGTGATGCCGCTCTATGATAGCATGCCAAGTTTCATGAATTTCAGACGAGTTTTGGATTTACTAGAATTTAAGAACCAGGCTTCTCAATGTTTGTGGCCGAGTGACGGTGGCATGGTGTTTGACACTCATTCCCATTTCTTTCATGTGACCTAAGCATGCAACCAAGGACACAGATTTGATTTTTCAACCCGTTTATATGCACTAGAGCATGTGCATGTAGTTCAAATTTGAATTATGCACCTGAAATGCCTGCAAAACCATGTTAATGTATAAAAACGTCCAAACGAACCTTGAATAATTCCAGTTTTTTTGATGACACACCTATAGTTGCATGTTCACTGCAGATAAAAGTTCTAGCAATTCAAACACCAGCCTTTGGAGATGTGACACCATTACGTAATTCAAATCAAGACAATAAATGAAGTAGATCGCACACAGTTTATTATCACTAACCATGTGAGATGCAGCTCAAAATATCTTGGAGCACCGTCGATGTATAGTACGCCTATGGCTTACGTGAGAAGGTGCGTCGGCTACAGTCCACAGCCAGCATGTCAAGCACACTAGCTCACTCCCCAAATATCATTTCACTATTCATTCATCACCGGTGAAATATGGGGACGTGGACCCGCGTCGTGAGGGCAACTTCGACGTTCCACTCCGGCGAGAGAGCGGTCGCAGCCGCCAGGCGCGTGCTAACAAGCTTCGCGAGGGCGAATGCATTCTGGGTCCGGGCGGCCAAGGCAGCCCAAACGGCAACTGTTGCTTCTCAAGCGGCGGCGGCAACATCTGCCTCAGGGATAGCAACTTGCGAGAGTGGAACATCAGTTGTCCATTTCGCAGCGGCGGCCTTAGCCCTGATGGAGGCCGCCCACTACCATGTCGAGGCTGTCCACGCCCAGCTCATGGCAGTCACCACACAAATCAAACGAAGCTTCTCCGACAACGGTCGACAACCCACGGCCGAAGAGTTGGCAATCGCTGAGAGAGTTCGAGCAGCCTTCCGTTCCTGCGCGACATACCTTGCCACGATGGAGCCCGCCAAAGCCCAGATCACGGACACCCACGCCCAGCTCTTGGCAGCCTATTCCAAAGATATGGCGGACGCGGATGGTGATAACCCACAAGTATAGGGGATCGCAACAGTTTTTGAGGGTAGAGTATTCAACCCAAATTTATTGATTCAACACAAGGGGAGCCAAAGAATATTCTCAAGTATTAGCAGCTGAATTGTCAATTCAACCACACCTAGAAACTTAATATCCACAGCAAGGTATTTAGTAGCAAAGTAATATGATAGTAGTGGTAACGGTGGCAAAAGGTAACGGTAGCAAAAGTAATATCTTTGGGTTTTATAGTGATTGTAACAGTAGCAACGGAAAAGTAAATAAGCGAAGAACAATATAGGAAAAGTTCGTAGGCATTCGATCGGTGATGGAGAATTATACTGGATGCGATCGATCATGTAACAATCATAACCTAGGGTGACACAGAACTAGATCCAGTTCATCAATGTAATGTAGGCATGTATTCTGAATATAGTCATACGTGCTTATGGAAAAGAACTTGCATGACATCTTTTGTCCTACCCTCCCGTGGCAGCGGGGTCCTATTGGAAACTAAGGGTTATTAAGGCCTCCTTTTAATAGAGTACCGGACCAAACCATTAACACATAGTGAATACATGAACTCCTCAAACTACGGTCATCACCAGTAAGTATCCTGATTATTGTCACTTCGGGGTTAACAAATCATAACACATAATAGGTGACTATAGACTTGCAAGATAGGATCAAGAACTCTCATATATTGATGAAAACATAATAGGTTCAGATCTGAAATCATGGCACTCGGGCCCTAGTGACAAGCATTAAGAATAGCAAAGTCATAGCAACATCAATCTCAAAACATAGTGGATACTAGGGATCAAACCCTAACAAAACTAACTCGATTACATGATAAATCTCATCCAACCCATCACCGTCCAGCAAGCCTACGATGGAATTACTCACGCACGTCGGTGAGCATCATGAAATTGGTGATGGAGGAAGGTTTATGATGACGATGGCGACGGATTCCCCTCTCCGGAGCCCCGAACAGACTCTAGATCAGCCCTCCCGAGAGAGTTTAGGGCTTGGCGGCAGCTCCGTATCGTAAAACGCGATGAATCCTTCTCCCTGGTTTTTTTCTCCCCGAAAGTGAATATATGGAGCCAAGGTTGAGGTCGGTGGAGCGTCAGGGGGCCCACGAGGCAGGGGCGTGCCCAGGGGGGCAGGGCGCGCCCCCCACCCTCGTGGGCAGGTGGTGCCCCCCCTGACGTGGATATTTCTTCTAGTATTTTTTATATATTCCAAAATAATTCTCCGTTGATTTTCAGGTCATTCCGAGAACATTTATTTCTGCACAAAAATAACACCATGGCAATTCTACTGAAAACAGCGTCAGTCCGGGTTAGTTCCATTCAAATCATGCAAGTTAGAGTCGAAAACAAGGGCAAAAGTGTTTCGAAAAGTAGATACGACGGAGACGTATCAACTCCCCCAAGCTTAAACCTTTGCTTGTCCTCAAGCAATTCAGTTGATAAACTGAAAGCGATAAAGAAAAACTTTTACAAACTCGGTTTGCTCTTGTTGTTGTAAATATGTGAAGCCAGCATTCAAGTTTTCAGCAAAGGTTATGAACTAACCATATTCACAATAACACTTAGGTCTCATGTTTACTCATATCAATGGCATAATCAACTAGCGAGCAATAATAATAAATCTCGGATGACAACACTTTCTCAAAACAATCATGATATGATATGACAAGATGGTATCTCGCTAGCCCTTTCCGAGACCGCAAAACATAAATGGAGAGCACCTTTAAAGATCAAGGACTGACTAGACATTGTAATTCATGGTAAAAGAGATCCAGTCAAGTCATACTCAATGTAAACTAATAGTAATGGATGCAAATGACAGAGGTGCTCTCCAACTGGTGCTTTTTAATAAGAGGATGATGACTCAACATAAAAGTAAATATATAGGCCCTTCGCAGAGGGAAGCAGGGATTTGTAGAGGTGCTAGAGCTCGATTTTGAAATAGATATGAATAATATTTTGAGCGGTATACTTTCATTGTCAACATAACAACCGAGAGATCTCGATATCTTCCATGCTACACACATTATTGGCAGTTCCCAAACAGAGTGGTAAAGTTTATACTCCCCCTCCACCAACAAGCATCAATCCATGGCTTGCTCGAAACAACGAGTGCCTCCAACTAACAAGAGTCCCGAGGGAGTTTTGTTTGAAGTTATTTTGATTTGATTTTCATAAAGCACGGGACTGGGCATCCCGGTGACCAGCCATTTTCTCGTAGTGAGGAGCGGAGTCCACTCCTCTTGAGAATAACCTGCCTAGCATGGAAGATACATACAACCCTAGTTGATACATGAGCTATTCGAGCATACAAAACAGAATGTTTATTTGAAGGTTTAGAGTGTGGCACATACAAATTTACTTGGAACGGCAGGTAGATACCATATATAGGTAGGTATGGTGGACTCATATGGAACAACTTTGGGGTTTATGGAATTGGATGCACAAGTAGTATCCCCGCTTAGTACAAGTGAAGGCTAAAAAAAGACTGGGAAGCGACCAGCTAGAGAGCGACAATAGTCATGAACATGCATTAAAATTAATCGACACCGAATGCGAGCATGAGTAGGATATAATGCACCATGAACATAAATATCGTAGAGGCTCTGTTGATTTTGTTTCAACTACATGCGTGAACATGTGCCAAGTCAAGCCACTCGAATCGTTCAAAAGAGGATACCACCCTATCATACCACATCACAACCATTTTAATAGCATGTTGGCACGCAAGGTAAACCATTATAAGCTCCTAGCTAATTAAGCATGCATAAGCAACTACAATCTCTAATTGTCATTACAAACATGTTTATTCATAATAGGCTGAATCAGGAATGATGAACTAATCATATTTACAAAAAAAGAGAGGTCGAGTTCATACCAGCTTTTCTCATCTCAATAAGTTCATCATATAATCATCATTATTGCCTTTCACTCGCACGACCGAATAGTGTGGATAATAATAATAGTGCACGTGCATTGGACTAAGCTGGAATCTGCAAGCATTCAATTCAAGAGAGAAGACAAGGTAATATGGGCTCTTTGTTAGATCAACAATAATGCATATAAGAGCCACTTAACATTTTAATCATGGTCTTCTCCTCTTGAAATCTTTTTTTTTGAGAAATCTTTTTTTTGATTTTCTTCTAATTACTACTACTACAGGCATGGAAAGTAAACTAACTAAAGGCTACAACTAATTTTTTTGTTTTTTCTCAAGTTTATCAAACACACAAGAAGAAAGCATAAAAAGGAAAATAAACTAGCATGGATATTACAATGAAAAAGTATGAGCACCGACAACTAGCATGAGTGTGTGAGCAGGAATGTAATCTCGGTGCGAGATACGTACTCCCCCAAGCTTAGGCTTTTGACCTAAGTTGGTCTATGGCCACGGCTGGCCTGGCGGATATCCAAAGTTGTAGCTGGGGTTGTACTGAGAAGGACCCCCTTGGTGCCACTGGTTGGCGATCTCTTCCGTGTTCCACTGATAAACAGACTGCCGGTGAGGATCAAATTGTGGTTCCAGCTCTGGCTGTGTGTAACGCCCCGGATATAACTTTCCCAATTTGTACTCCAACTCTTGCAGTTTCCGGTGTTAAGTTATATTTATATTCTCGGGTTCGGGTTTTTTTCTCCGTGTGTTGTTGTTGTTGTCATGCATCTCATATCATGTCATCATGTGCATTGCATTTGCATACGTGTTCGTCTCATGCATTCGAGCATTTTCCCCGTTGTCCGTTTTGCATTCCGGCGCTTCGTTCTCCTCCGGTGGTCATTTCTAGCTTTCTTTCGTGTGTGGGGATTACACATTTCCGGATTGGACCGAGACTTGTCAAGCGGCCTTGGTTTACTACCGGTAGACCGCCTGTCAAGTTTCGGATCATTTGGACTTCATTTGATACTCCAACGGTTAACCGAGGGACCGAAAAGGCCTCGTGTGTGTTGTAGCCCAACAACCCTCCAATTTGGCCCAAAACCCACCAAACTCTGCTCCATCATCTAGATCGTTCGATCACGATCGCGTGGCCAAAAACCGCTCCTCATTTGGACTCTCCTAGCTCCCTCTATGCCTATAAATAGGCCCCCCTCGAAATATCCCGGATCTCCCTCTCCGAAACCCTAATTTTTTCCTCTCGCGCCGGCCGGACACGTCCGTCCGGGCCGGACACGCCCGATCCGCCGCCGCCGACCAATCGCCAAGCGCCACCTGTCCCGCGCCCACATCGCCGTTCTGCGCGCCGCCAGGCCCGCCGGGGCCCGAGGCCGGCCCCCGCGGCCCAGCGCGCCGCCGCCCGCACCGCTCCCCGCCTCGCCTGCGCCCCGCCGCCTTCTCCTACCCGCCGCCCGCGCGCCGCCCGCACCAACGCCGGCCGCCATCGCCGCCCCCGACCTTGACTACCTCCACCGTGCGGGGACCGGACCTCCCCGCCTCTCCTTCGGCTCCGGGAGCCTACTCCGACGATCCCCGACAAACTCCGGCGAAGGATCCGGCCATCCTCGATCTGCGTGCGCGAGATCTAGATCCGGTGTACAGTGAAACCCTAGGTGAAATTCGTCTAAGTCCCAGAAATTTAAGTCCATGTGCTCATGTTCGAGGCCTCGTAACTTTGCATCGGTAGCTCCGATTCATGCATATAGCATATGAAAATGTTCATCTCTGAGAGTACATCATTTCATTCCATTGCATCATTTTCATTTGAGTTCATCTTGATACCCGAAATGCTGTTAGAAGAGGGCTACTTGAGTTAATTGTCAGATCTGCTACTCCATCTTAGACATTTGTCATTTTTGCCATGATTGTTGTGTGCATGATATGCCCATGAGTTCTACATATGTTTTGTTAAGGGTTTTGTCATCTTTCCAGAGGTGCAACCCATGTATTTTTGTGATGTGTGTGGTGCCTAGTGCAAGCTTGCAAAGTGAGGCATCCGGTAACTCTGTTTTCAGGGACTTAGTAATTTCACTAAGTCCTGGGATTGTTTAGTTCATGATGCCATATGTTCGTGTTGTTTCCTAGTGATCCGTGACTCTTTTGAGGATGATCAGTAAAGGAGTTTTGTTAATATTGTAGTGCTCTATCCATCCATTCCTTTGTTTGCAATTATGGAGCAGCCTAGCTTGAGTCAATAGAGCTCTACTTTTGCTTCGTTGTGAATCTCGGCAGATTGTCAACCCGTTTGCAATTTTGCCGGTGATGTTGTAGTTGACCCGTGCATGCTATGCCATTGTTCTTGCCATTTCTAGCTTGAATTTTGTGCCTTCTTAATGGATGTATGCTTGTCTTGCCATGACTTGCACCGTAGTGAGTGCATCGAGCTCGTAAACATGCCTACTTGAGTTATATTTCAGCATGTGCCAGTTCTCACTAAGTCTGAAAACTGATTATGTTTTTGCTATGTTCGTGTGCTTGTTAGTGTATTTTCCGATCCCTTTTGGCTCAAGGTCACTAAGGGACTTTTGTTAAGCTATTTGAGTAGCTCCATGCCATGTTTTACTTTGTCATTCTCAGGTCCCGTAGCATGTTGTTTTGTTGCTCCGAAGAGGGCTATATCATCTGAAATTTCAGACAAGTGTTAATTTCACTAAGTCTGAGATCTGTTTACCATTTGCGTTTTTGCCATGCTTGTTTGAACCTGTTAATGGATGAATTGGCCGTAGCTCAGTGCTAGACTTTTGTTAAGCATCTTGAATGCTTCCATGCCATGTATTTTGTTGTCTTGTTTGAGTGCTGTAACATGTACATCTCATTGCATTTAGATGCCTACTTGCTGTAAATCGCAAACCGGTGCCAATTTTGAATCGCTTGCCATTTCCAAACCGTAACTCCGATTCCGGCGTTCTTTATATCGTTTTCAAGCGTTTTCATATCATCTTTCCAGAGGCACACTTGGATTTCCATGTTGAGGCCAGGTTCATGCATTTCCTGTCATATCTTACATTTTTGCATCCCGCATCGCATCCCGCATAGCATACCATCATTGCATCTTATTGTTTGAGCTTGCACGTGGTTGATTATATCCTTGTTGCTTGTTTGTCTTGTTTGGGTAGAGCCGGGAGACGAGTTCGCTAACGAGGAGCCCGTTGAGTTTGCTTTCGAGGATCCAGTTAACTCTGACAGCTTTGCAGGCAAGATGATCATACCCTCGAAATCACTACTATCTTTGCTATGCTAGTTTGCTCGCTCTTCTGCTATGCCAATGGTACGATGCCTACCATTTGCTTGTCAGCCTCCCAAATTGCCATGTCAAACCTCTAACCCACCATGTCCTAGCAAACCGTTGATTGGCTAAGTTACCGCTTTGCTCAGTCCCTCTTATAGCGTTGCTAGTTGCAGGTGAAGATTGAAGGTCGTTCCTTGTTGGAACATTTATTTACTTGTTAGGATATCATCATATTATCTTGTTATCTTAGTGCATCTATATACTGGGTAAAGGGTGGAAGGCTCGGCCTCTCGCCTAGTGTTTTGTTCCACTCTTGCCGCCCTAGTTTTCGTCATATCGGTGTTATGTTCCCGGATTTTGCGTTCCTTACGCGGTTGGGTTATAATGGGAACCCCTCGATAGTTCGCCTTGATTAAAGCTTTTCCAGCAATGCCCAACATTGGTTTTACCATTTGCCACCTAGCCTTTTCCTTTCCCTTGGGTTCTGCAGACTCAAGGGTCATCTTATTTTAACCCCCCCGGGCCAGTGCTCCTCTGAGTGTTGGTCCCACTGAGCGATGTCCGAGGCTACCAGGGGCAACTCTGGGCTGGCTTACCCAACGTCTTGCTCATCTGAGTGTGCCCTGAGAACGAGATATGTGCAGCTCCTATCGGGATTTGTCGGCACATTCGGGCGGTGTTGCTGGTCTTGTTTTAACCTGTCGAAGTGTCTTGAATTACCGAGATACCGAGTCTGATCGGAACGTCTTGGGAGGAGGTCTATTCCTTCGTTGACCGTGAGAGCTTGTCATGGGCTAAGTTGGGACTCCCCTGCAGGGATTAAACTTTCGAAAGCCGTGCCCGCGGTTATGGGCAGATGGGAATTTGTTAATATCCGGTTGTAGATAACTTGAATCTTAATTTAATTAAAATGAATCAACTGAGTGTGTTACCGTGATGGTCTCTTCTCGGCGGAGTCCGGGAAGTGGACACGGTGTTGGAGTAATGTTTGCGCAGGTTGCTCTCTAGTTTCTCGCTCGCGCTTTGCTCTCTCTTCTCGCTCTCTTTTGCAAATAAGTTAGCCACCATATATTCTAGTCGCTTGCTGCAGCTTCACATATATTTACCTTACCCTTCCTATTAGTTTAAATAGTCTTGATCGCGAGGGTGCGAGATTGCTGAGTCTCTGTGGCTCACAGATTACTATTACACCAGATGCAGGTCCAGGTGATTCCGCTCCAGGTGATGCGTACGAGCTCAAGTGGGAGTTCGACGAGGACTCTCAGCGTTACTATGTTTCCTTTCCTGATGATCAGTAGTGGTGCCCAGTTGGGGGTGATCGGGACCATGTCGCTTGTTGGGTTATCTTTCATTTTGGCGCCGTAGTCGGGCCATGAGTGTTTGGTTGATGTATGTTATTTATGTACTTGATTGACGTGGCGAGTGTCAGCCAACTATGTTATCCCTTTTCATTATCTATATTACATGGGATGTTTGTGATGATTACCCGACTTGCGACATATGCCTTCAATGCGATTATGCCTCTAAGTCGTGCCTCGACACGTGGGAGATATAGTCGCATCGAGGGTGTAACACTGTGTAGCTGATGTGGTGTTTCGGTAGGCGTAAATGGCCTCCGGCGGAACAAGGTACTTGCCTGCAGATAAGTCAAACAAGGAAGGAGCAGGTAAAGTAATAGTCTCAGGGTGATTTTTATCAAATATCAGCTTGTACTTAAGCATCTTTTCCTTATTCTTAATGATAAAATCATGTGCTACCATACTCTTATAGTCTAGAAAAACAAGAGGCAACAACTTTTCCTGCTTCTCATAATGTCTAATAGGTATGTTAAAATGTGCAGCGAGGCGCGAGGCAAAAATACCTCCCAAGATGGGGCCCTTAGTACGGTTATGATTTAACCGCTTTGCAACAATAGCGCCCATACTAAATGTGTCATCACGGAACAAGGCATGGCACAAAATAACGATATCAGGGGCACTAAGGTTGCCACAGTTTCCGCGACCAATTAAGCATCTACTAGCAAATATTGCGAAGTAACGTAAACCAGGAAAATGTATGCTAGTAATTCTTGCATCAGAAACCTTCCTCGTTTCCCCTACAACAATTGTATCAATAAACCCTTCCACATCGCCACGATGTGGTTCCTCTACACTGCCCTGAAAAGGGATCAAACAAACCCGACAAAAATCACGAAGTGACATCTCCTTATGCTCATCATATAAATAAAATTCCACCGTAGGTGGTGAGCTCCTAGCATGGAAATGAAAGTTTTGCACAAAGATATTGGTGAGTAAGAGATACTGTTCGCGTTGGTCGTGGAGGAAGGCGGTAAGGCCTGCATTCTCAACCAATTCATAGAAATCATCATAAATCTCGGGTGCTCTCAAGAAATCATCACAAGGCCATTCACACGGCCGAACCTCCGCGATGCGAGGGAGATTATACTTGGGATTCTTGTTCTCTTCACCTTGTTTATCCTTCAAGCTTCGGCTCGATGAGCCCCTCAAAAATCTCTTCATTATTTTCTGAAAATTTCTGAAATTTTTAGTAACTTAAAATAAAAGTGAACCAAACTTAACAAAATTGATAGCAACTACTCATACAAGTGTCTAGAGGCTATATCATGCATTAAAACTACTTTTAACCACATAAATTTGACATGCCAGCTCAAGAACAAGGTCGCCTAAGCAGCAAAAAATTGCAATGAATAAAGCACTAGAACAAAAACTAATTGGACCATTGGAGGAGTCACATACCAAAGAACAATCCCCCAAAGCAGTTTTGTGAATGGAGCTTTGGGCTAGGAGATCGAAAATGGCAGCAAGATGAGCTTGGACTCGGGTTTGAGCTGGCTAGTGATTTTTTTGGGAGGAAGGAGTGTGTGGTAGCTGAATAAGTGGAGGGGAGCCACCATGGGCCCACGAGGCAGGGGGCGCGCCCTGGACCCTTGTGGCCAGGTGCTTGCTCCCCCTGTTGTGTTCTCAGTGCCAGGTATTCTGAAATATTCTATAAAAATCATATTTAAATTTCAGCGCATTTGGAGAAATTTTATTTTCAGGGTATTTTTATTGCATGGATAATTCAGAAAACTCATAGAAAAATACTATTTTTGATTTATTTAATATAAATAACAAAAAGTAAAAAGAGGGTACAGAGAGTTGTGCCTTCTAACTTCATCCATCTCATGCTCATCAAAAGGAATCCACTAACAAGGTTGATCAAGTCTTATTAACAAACTCATGCCGAATAACATGGAACCGGAGAAATTTCGAATAACACTATGTTACCTCAACGGGGATATGCACATCCCCAACAATAATAATATGATATTTCTTCTTGATGGTAGGAAGAGGAAATTCAAAACCTCCAATAGTAATTGTTGAAATTTTTTCAATAGAATTGATACTGTGGACTTGAGGTTGTTTCCTCGAAAACTGTACCGTATGCTCATTACCATTAACATGAAAAGTGACATTACCTTTGGTGCAATCAATAACAGCCCCTGCAGTATTCAAAAAGGGTCTTCCAAGAATAATAGACATACTATCATCCTCGGGAATATCAAGAATAACAAAGTCCATTAAAATAGTAATGTTTGCAACCACAACAGGCACATCCTCACAAATACCGACAGGTATAACAGTTGATTTGTCAGCCATTTGCAAAGATATTTTAGTAGGTCTCAACTTATTCAAATCAAGTCTACGATATAAAGAGAGAGGCATAACACTAACACCGGCTCCAAGATCAGATAAAGCAGTTTTAACATAGTTTCTTTTAATGGAGCATGGTATAGTTGGTACTCCTGGATCTCCAAGTTTCTTTGGTATTCCACCCTTAAAAGTATAATTAGCAAGCATGGTGGAAATTTCAGCTTCCGGTATCTTTCTTTTATTAGTAAAAATTTCCTTCATATATTTAGCATAAGGATTCATTTTAAGCATATCACTCAAATGCATACGCAAAAAGATAGGTCTAATCATTTCAGCAAAGCGCTCAAAATCCTCATCATCCTTTTTCTTGGATGGTTAAGGAGGAAAAGGCATGGGTTTCTGGACCCATGGTTCTCTTTCTTTACTATGCTTCCTAGAAACAAAGTCTCTTATCATAATGTTGATTATTTGATTGTGGGTTATCAAGATCAACACCAGGTTCATTTTCTACATCATTATTATTACTAGGTTGAGCATTAACATGAACATCATCATTAACATTATCACTAGGTTCATGTTCATTACCAGATTGTGTTTCAGCATCATAAATAGAAATATCATTGGGATTCTCAGGTGTGTCTACAACAGGTTCAATAGAAGCATGCAAAGTCCTATGATTTTTCTTTTTCTTCCTCTTAGAAGGACTAGGTGCATCAACATTATTTCTCTGAGAATCATGCTCAATTCTCTTAGGATGGCCCTCAGGATACAAAGGTTCCTGAGTCACTTTACCTCCTCTAGTTGCAACTCTAACATCAAAGTCATTATTTTTACTATTCAATTCATTGAGCAAATCATTCTGAGCTTTAAGTACTTGTTCTACTTGAGTGGTAACCATAGAAGCATGTTTACTAATAAGTTTAAGTTCACCTTTAACACTAGCCATATAATCATTCAAGTGTTCAATCATATAAGCATTATGTTTCAATTGTCTACCAACATAAGCATTGAAATCTTCTTGCTTAACCATAAAGTTATCAAATTCATCCAAACATTGGCTAGCAAACTTAGCAGGAGGGATTTCAGCTTTATCATATCTATAGAGAGAATTTACCTTTACTACCTGTGTCGGGTTATCAAGATCGTGTGTTTCTTCAATAGGTGATGAATTAAGACCATGTATTTCTTCAACAGGAAGTAAATTCTTAACATCTTCAGCTTTTATACCTTTTTCTTTCATAGATTTCTTTGCCTCTTGCATATCTTCAGGACTGAGAAATAGAATACCCCTTTTCTTCGGAGTTGGCTTAGGAGTTGGTTCAGGAAGTGTCCAATTATTTTCATTAGTCAACATATTATTCAATAGAATTTCAGCTTGATCAATTGTTTTTTCCCTGAAAACACAACCAACACAACTATCCAGGTAATCTTTGGAAGCATCGGTTAGTCCATTATAAAAGATATCAAGTATTTCATTTTTCTTGAGAGGATGATCAGGCAAAGCATTAAGTAATTGGAGAAGCCTCCCCCAAGCTTGTGGGAGACTCTCTTCTTCAATTTGCACAAAATTATATATTCCCCTTAAAGCAGCTTGTTTCTTATGAGCGGGGAAATATTTAGCAGAGAAGTAATAAATCATATCCTGGGGACTACGCACACAACCAGGATCAAGAGAATTAAACCATATCTTAGCATCACCCCTTAATGAGAATGGAAATAATTTAAGGATATAATAATATCGAGTTTTCTCATCATTGGTGAACAGGGTAGCTATATCATTTAATTTAGTAAGATGTGCCACAACAGTCTCAGATTCATAGCCATAAAAAGGATCCGATTCAACCAAAGTAATTATCTCAGGATCAACAGAGAAATCATAATCCTTATCAGTGATAAAGATTGGTGAAGTAGCATAAGCAGGGTCATATTTCATTCTAGCATTCAGAGATTTTTCTTTAAGCTTAGCTAATAGTTTCTTAAGATCACTTCTATCATTGCAAGCAAGAAAGTCTCTAGCACTTTGTTCATCCATAACATAACCCTCAGGAACAATAGGAAATTCATATCTAGGGGGACAATCTTCATCATCACTTTCATCAATATTATCAGTTTCAATAATTTAATTCTCTCTAGCCCTAGCAAGTTGTTCATCAAGAAATTCACCAAGTGGCACAATAGTATCAAGCATAGAAAGTAGTTTCATCATAAGTATCATGCATAGCAGAAGTGGCATCATCAATAACATGCAACATATCAGAATTAATAGCAGAAGCAGGTTTAGGTGTCTCAAGCTTATTCAAAACAGAAGGTGAATCAAGTGCAGAGCTAGATGGCAGTTCCTTACCTCCCTCGTAGTTGAGGGAAAAATCTTGGTTCTTTGATCTTTCAAGTTCTTCATAGTGACCAGCAGATATAAATCCCAAGTGACTCAAAGAATAGAGCTATGCTCCCCGACAACGGCGCCAGAAAATAGTTTTGATAACCCACAAGTATAGGGGATCACAACAGTTTTCGAGGGTAGAGTATTCAATCCAAATTTATTGATTCGACACAAGGGGAGCCAAAGAATATTCTCAAGTATTAGCTGCTGAGTTGTCAATTCAACCACACCTAGAAACTTAATATCGGCAGCAAGGTATTTAGTAGCAAAGTAATATGATAGTAGTGGTAACGGTGGCAAAAGGTAACGGCAGCAAAAGTAATATTTTTGAGTTTTATAGTGATTGTAACAGTAGCAACGAAAAAGTAAATAAGTGAAGAACAATATAGGAAAAGCTCGTGTGCATTGGATCGGTGATGGAGACTTATGTCGGATGCGATCGATCATGTAACAGTCATAACCTAGGGTGACACAGAACTAGCTGTAGTTCATCAATGTAATGTAGGCATGTATTCCGAATATAGTCATACATGCTTATGGAAAGGAACTTTCATGACATCTTTTGTCCTACCCTCCCGTGGCAGCGGGGTCCTATTGGAAACTAAGGGATATTAAGGCCTCCTTTTAATAGAGTAACGGACCAAAGCATTAACACATAGTGAATACATGAACTCCTCAAACTACGGTCATCACCGGTAAGTATCCCGATTATTGTCACTTCGGGGTTAACGGATCATAACACATAATAGGTGACTATAGACTTGCAAGATAGGATCAAGAGCTCTCATATATTGATGAAAACATGATAGGTTCAGATCTGAAATCATGGCACTCGGGCCCTAGTGACAAGCGTTAAGCATAGCAAAGTCATAGAAACATCAATCTCAGAACATAGTGGATACTAGGGATCAAACCCTAACAAAACTAACTCGATTACATGATAAATCTCATCCAACCCATCACCGTCCAGCAAGCCTACGATGGAATTACTCACGCACGGCGGTGAGCATCATGAAATTGGTGATGGAGGAAGGTTGATGATGATGATGGCGACAGATTCCCCTCTCCGGAGCCCCGAACGGACTCCAGGTCAGCCCTCCCGAGAGAGTTTAGGGCTTGGCGGCGGCTCCGTATCGTAAAACGCGATGAATCCTTCTCCCTAGTTTTTTCCCTGAAAGTGAATATATGGAGTCAAGGTTGAGGTCGGTGGAACGTCAGGGTGCCCACGAGGTAGGGGGCGTGCCCAGGGGGTAGGGTACGCCCCCCACCCTCGTGGGCATGTGGTGGCCGCCCTGACGTGGATCTTTCTTCTAGTATGTTTTATATATTCCAAAATAATTCTCCGTTGATTTTCAGGTCATTCTGAGAACTTTTATTTCTGCACAAAAATAACACCATGGCAATTCTGCTGAAAACAACATCAGTCCGGGTTAGTTGCATTCAAATCATGCAAGTTAGAGTCCAAAACAAGGGCAAAAGTGTTTGGAAAAGTAGATACGACGGAGGCGTATCAGATGGCGAGATGCTTGCCGAGTATGGTGCAATTGATGCCATGGAGCCCCTTCCCGAGGATATCGTCGAGCGGGAGCTGGACATGGAGGTCGCGGCGGAGATAGACGAGCACCAGCCGTAGTAGTACTCTTTGTTTTGTTTAATTAAGAGCGCCAATCTTTAATTTGTTAGAGTAATGTTTAGGTCAGCTAGCTCTGTTTAATTGCAGAACTTGCTCGATTAAGAAGTGTGGGTGTGCTGTAGTCTCCTTTGTGTACCCAAATTATGCAATGACGTGGATGACCACTGTAACAGGGAAATTCAAACCAAATTTTTTGATGTTCAAACTCATCACACACGGGTTAAGCTATCTGAATCATTTGTGATGTTCACATATCGTACACAGTTCTGAATAAGGGACTGTGTCTGGTGACACTTTGTGCGCGAGTTTATTCGCTGAAGCCATTCCAAATTTTCGGCTTCTGTGAAAATATCTACCTCCCCACCCCCTCCCCCTTACCAAAAGCCACATTTCCCATGTTTCCGTCTTCCTTTCCAAGTTGAAACCTTCACTCCTTGCTTGCAGTGCTGCCTCCTCGCCGGCGACCCTCCTCCATGCTGCTCGGCCTCGCCTATCCAGGCAGGTAATCCACACCCGACCCCCATCCTCCTCCTCCTTCCACACCCCACATGCCCCGACCGCCGGCGCGACACCTTCGACCCAAATCACCAACCCCTCCACCAAATAAGCGCCACCCTAAGCCATGGTGAGCGTAGTATAGCCAGGATCTCAAGGACCATTTGGCAGCGGAGAAGCAAATCGTGGCCACACGCGCAGATGAGGTCATGATGGCTGCCATTCGTGTCGACCCCCAGATCTTGGAGGAGCACCTCGCCATCGAGGCCACCATCGACACCTCGTGCACCAACGACGTGACACGGTTGGCTGTTTGGTTCAATTCTGCAATGCGATGTTCAATTGTTGTGGGTGCATTCTGTTATTGTATACCATGTGAGAAATAAATCGAATTTGGCTGTACTAAATACATGAGAAACAAATACAATTCCTATATTTCCAAGTTATTAAGCATGCTTGGTTTGGTTAACTATCTGATATTCTATTAGGAGTATGTTATATTGTGCAATATGGTGCTCAATTAACGTTTGGTTCATTTGTTGTGGTGTTTAGTTAACTGTTTTGTTTGGTTCAATTCTACAATGTGATGTTCAATCGTTGTGGGTGCATTCTATTATTGTATACCATGTGAGGAATAAATTGATTTTGGCTGTACTAAATACATGAGAAACAAATACAATTGCTATATTTCCAAGTTGTTAAGCATGCTTGGTTGGGTTAACGGTCTGATCTTCTATTAGGAGTATGTTATATTGTGTAATGTGGTGCTTAGTTAATGTTTGGTTCATTTGTTGTGGTGTTTAGTTAACTGCTTGGTTCAATTCTGCAATGTGATGTCCAATTGTTGTGGCTGCATTCTATTATTGTATACCAAGTGAGGAATAAATCGAATTTGGCTGCACTTAATACATGAGAAACATATACAAGTGCTATATTTCCTAGTTCTTAATGTTGGGGAACGTAGTAATTTCAAAAAATTTCCTACGCACACGCAAGATCATGGTGATGCATAGCAACGAGAGGGGAGAGTGTGATCTACATACCCTTGTAGACCGACAGCGGAAGCGTTAGCACAACGCGGTTGATGTAGTCGTACGTCTTCACGGCCCGACCGATCAAGCACCAAAACTACGGCACCTCCGAGTTCTAGCACACGTTCAGCTCGATGACGATCCCCGAACTCCGATCCAGCAAAGTGTCGGGGAAGAGTTTCGTCAGCACGACAGCGTGGTGACGATCTTGATGTACTACCGTCGCAGGGCTTCGCCTAAGCACCACTACAATATTATCGGGGATTATGGTGGAAGGGGGCACCGCACACGGCTAAGAATATGATCACGTGGATCAACTTGTCTCTAGGGGTGCCCCCTGCCTCCGTATATAAAGGAACAAGGGGGAGGTGCGGCCGGCCAGGAGGAGGGCGCGCCAGGAGGAGTCCTACTCCCACCGGGAGTAGGATTCCCCCCCTTTCCTAGTTGGAATAGGATTCGGGAAGGGGGAAAGAGGAGAGAGAGAAGGAAGGGGGGGCGCCGCCCCCCTCTCCTTGTCCTATTCGGACTAGAGGGTGGGAGGGGCACGCGGCCCAGCCCTGGCCACCTCTCCTCTCTTCCACTAAAGCCCACTAAGGCCCATATACCTCCTGGGGGTTCCGGTAACCTCCCGGTACTCCGGTAAAATCCCGATTTCACCCGGAACACTTCCAATATCCAAATATAGGCTTCCAATATATCAATCTTTATGTCTCGACCATTTCTAGACTCCTCGTCATGTCCGTGATCACATCCGGGACTCCGAAAAACCTTCGGTACATCAAAATGCATAAACTCATAATATAACTGTCATCAAAACCTTAAGCGTGCGGACCCTACGGGTTCGAGAACAATGTAGACATGACCGAGACACATCTCCGGTCAATAACCAATAGCAGAACCTGGATGCTCATATTGGTTCCCACATATTCTACGAAGATCTTTATCAGTCAGACCGCATAACAACATACGTTGTTCCCTTTGTCATCGGTATGTTACTTGCCCGAGATTCGATCGTCGGTATCTCAATACCTAGTTCAATCTCGTTACCGGCATGTCTCTTTACTCGTTTCGTAATACATCATCTTGCAACTAACTTATTAGTTATAATGCTTGCAAGGCTTATGTGATGTGCATTACCGAGAGGGCCCAGAGATACCTCTCCGACAATCGGAGTGACAAATCCTAATCTCGAAATATGCCAACCCAACATGTACCTTTGGAGACACCTATAGAGCTCCTTTATAATCACCCAGTTACGTTGTGACGTTTGGTAGCACACAAAGTGTTCCTCCGGCAAACGGGAGTTGCATAATCTCATAGTCATAGGAACATGTATAAGTCATGAAGAAAGCAATAGCAACATACTAAACGATCGGGTGCTAAGCTAATGGAATGGGTCATGTCAATCACATCATTCTCCTAATGATGTGATCCCGTTAATCAAATAACAACTCTTTGTTCATGGTTAGGAAACATAACCATCTTTGATTAACGAGCTAGTCAAGTAGAGGCATACTAGTGACACTCTGTTTGTCTATGTATTCACACATGTATTATGTTTCCGGTTAATACAATTCTAGCATGAATAATAAACATTTATCATGATATAAGGAAATAAAATAATAACATTAATATTGCCTCTAGGGCATATTTCCTTCAGTCTCCCACTTGCACTAGAGTCAATAATCTAGATTACACAGTAATGATTCTAACACCCATGGAGCTTTGGTGCTGATCATGTTTTGCTCGTGGAAGAGGCTTAGTCAACGGGTTTGCCACATTCAGATCCGTATGTATCTTGCAAATCTCTATGTCTCCCACCTGGACTAGATCCCGGATGGAATTGAAGCGTCTCTTGATGTGCTTGGTTCTCTTATGAAATCTGGATTCCTTTGCCAAGGCAATTGCACCAGTATTGTCACAAAAGATTTTCATTGGACCCGATGCACTAGGTATGACACCTAGATCGGATATGAACTCCTTCATTCAGACTCCTTCGTTTGCTGCTTCCGAAGCAGCTATGTACTCCGCTTCACATGTAGATCCCGCCACAACGCTTTGTTTAGAACTGCACCAACTGACAGCTCCAACGTTTAATGTAAACACGTATCCGGTTTGCGATTTAGAATCATCCGGATCAGTGTCAAAGCTTGCATCAATGTAACCATTTACGATGAGCTCTTTGTCACCTCCATATATGAGAAACATATCCTTAGTCCTTTTCAGGTATTTCAGGATGTTCTTGACCGCTGTCCAGTGATCCACTCCTGGATTACTTTGGTACCTCCCTGCTAGACTTATAGCAAGACACACATCAGGTCTGGTACACAGCATTGCATACATGATAGAGCCTATGGCTGAAGCATAGGGAACATCTTTCATTTTCTCTCTATCTTTTGCATTGGTCAGGGATTGGGTCTTACTCAATTTCACACCTTGCAACACAGGCAAGAATCCTTTCTTTGCTTGATCCATTTTGAACTTCTTCAAAACTTTGTCAAGGTAAGTGCTTTGTGAAAGTCCAATTAAGCGTCTTGATCTATCTCTATAGATCTTAATGCCCAATATGTAAGCAGCTTCACCGAGGTCTTTCATTGAAAAACTCTTATTCAAGTATCCTTTTATGCTATCCAGAATTTCTATATCATTTCCGATTAGCAATATGTCATCTACATATAATATCAGAAATGCTACAGAGCTCCCACTCACTTTCTTGTAAATACAGGATTCTCCAAAAGTATGCATAAAACCAAATGCTTCGATCACACTATCAAAGAGTTTATTCCAACTCCGAGAGTCTTGCACTAGTCCATAAATGGATCACTGGAGCTTGCACACTTTGTTAGCTCCCTTTGGATCGACAAAACCTTCCGGCTGCATCATATACAACTCTTCTTGCAGAAATCCATTCAGGAATGCAGTTTTGACATCCATTTGCCAAATTTCATAATCATAAAATGCGGCAATTGCTAACATGATTCGGACAGACTTAAGCATTGCTACGGGTGAGAAGGTCTCATCGTAGTCAATCCCTTGAACTTGCCGAAAACCTTTTGCGACAAGTCAAGCTTTGTAGACAGTAACATTACCATCAGTGTCAGTCTTCTTCTTGAAGATCCATTTATTCTCAATTGCTTGCCGATCATTGGGCAAGTCAACCAAAGTCCATACTTTGTTCTCATACATGGATCCCATCTCAGATTTCATGGCTTCAAGCCATTTTGCGGAATCTGGGCTCACCATCGCTTCTTCATAGTTCGTAGCTTCATCATGATCTATTTGCATGACTTCCAGAACAAGATTACCGTACCACTCTGGCGCGGATCTTACTCTGATTGATCTACGAGGTTCAGTAGTATCTTGTTCTGAAGTTTCATGATCATTATCATTAGCTTCCTCACTAATTGGTGTAGGTGTCACAGAAACAGGTTTTTGTGATGTACTACTTTCCAATAAGGGAGCAGGTACTGTTACCTCGTCAAGTTCTACTTTCCTCCCACCCACTTCTTTCGAGAGAAACTCCTTCGCCAGAAAGTTTCCGAATTTAGCAACAAAAGTCTTGCCTTCGGATCTGTGATAGAAGGTGTATCCAATAGTTTCCTTTGGATATCCTATGAAGACACATTTCTCCGATTTGGGTTCGAGCTTATCAGGTTGAAGCTTTTTCACATAAGCATCGCAGCCCCAAACTTTCAGAAACTACAACTTTGGTTTCTAGCCAAACCACAGTTCATAAGGCGTCGTCTCAACGGATTTTGATGGTGCCCTATTTAATGTGAATGCGGCCGTCTCTAGAGCATATCCCCAAAACGATAGCGGTAAATTAGTAACAGACATCATAGATCGCACCATATCTAGTAAAGTACGATTATGACGTTTGGACACACCATTACGCTGTGGTGTTCCGGGTGGCGTGAGTTGCGAAACTATTCCACATTGTTTCAAATGTACACCGAACTCGTAACTCAAATATTCTTCCTCCACGATCAGAGTAGGAATTTTATTTTCTTGTTACGATGATTTTTGACTTCACTCTGAAATTCTTTGAACTTTTCAAATGTTTCAGACTTATGTTTCATTAAGTAGATATACCCATATTTGCTTAAGTCATCTGTGAAGGTGAGAAAATAACGATATCCGCCACGAGCTTCAATATTCATCGGACCACATACATCTGTATGTAGGATTTCCAATAAATCTGTTACTCTCTCCATAGTACCGGAGAACGGTGTTTTTGTCATCTTACCCATAAGGCACGGTTCGCAAGTACCAAGTGATTCATAATCAAGTGGTTCCAAAAGCCCATCAGTATGGAGTTTCTTCATGTGCTTTATACCGATATGACCTAAACGGAAGTGCCACAAATAAGTTGCACTATCATTATCAACTCTGCATCTTTTGGCTTCAACACTATGAATATGTGTGTCACTACTATCGAGATTTAATAAGAATAGACCACTCTTTAAGGGTGCATGACCATAAAAGATACTACTCATATAAATAGAACAACCATTATTCTCTGATTTAAAGGAATAACCGTCTCGCATCAAACAAGATCCAGATATAATGTTCATGCTTAACGCTGGCACCAAATAACAATTATTTAGGTCTAATACTAATCCCGAAGGTAGATGTAGAGGTAGCGTGCCGACTGCGATCACATCGACTTTGGAACCATTTCCCACGCGCATCGTCACCTCGTCCTTAGCCAATCTTTGCTTAATCCGTAGTCCCTATTTCGAGTTGCAAATATTAGCAACAGAACCAGTATCAAATACCCAGGTGCTACTGCGAGCATTAGTAAGGTACACATCAATAACATGTATATCACATATACCTTTGTTCACCTTGCCATCCTTCTTATCCGCCAAATACTTGGGGCAGTTCCGCTTCCAGTGACCAGTCTGCTTGCAGTAGAAGCACTCAGTTTCAGGCTTAGGTCCAGGTTTGGGTTTCTTCTCTTGAGTAGCAACTTGCTTGCTGTTCTTTTTGAAGTTTCCCTTCTTCTTCCCTTTGCCCTTTTTCTTGAAACTAGTGGTCTTGTTGACCATCAACACTTGATGCTCCTTCTTGATTTCTACCTCCACAGCTTTCAGCACTGCGAAGAGCTCAGGAATAGTCTTATTCATCCCTTGCATATTATAGTTCATCACGAAGCTCTTGTAGCTTGGTGGCAGTGATTGGAGAATTCTGTCAATGACACAATCATCTGGAAGATTAACTCCCAATTGAATCAAGTGATTATTATACCCAGACATTTTGAGTATATGCTCACTGACAGAACTGTTCTCCTCCATCTTGCAGCTATAGAACTTATTGGAGACTTCATATCTCTCAATCCGGGCTTTTGCTTGAAATATTAACTTCAACTCCGGGAACATCTCATATGCTCCATGACGTTCAAAATGTCGTTGAAGTCCCGATTCTAAGCAGTAAAGAATGGCACACGGAACTATCGAGTAGTCATCAGCTTTGCTCTGCCTGACGTTCATAACATCTGGTGTTGCTCCAACAGAAGGCCTGGCACCCAGCGGTGCTTCCAGGACGTAATTTTTCTGTGCAGCAATGAGGATAATCCTCAAGTTACGGACCCAGTCTGTGTAATTGCTACCATCATCTTTCAACTTTGCTTTCTCAAGGAACGCATTAAAATTCAACGAAACAACAGCACGGGCCATCTATCTACAATCAAACATAAACAAGCAAGATACTATCAGGTACTAAGTTCATGATAAATGTAGGTTCAATTAATCATATTACTTAAGATCTCCCACTTAGATAGACATCCCTCTAATCCTCTAAGTGATTACGTGATCCAAATCAACTAAACCATGTCCGATCATCATGTGAGATGGAGTAGTTTCATTGGTGAACATCACTATGTTGATCATATCTACTATATGATTCAGGCTCGACCTTTCGGTCTCCGTGTTCCGAGGCCATATCTGTATATGCTTGGCTCGTCAAGTATAACCTGAGTATTTCGCGTGTGCAACTGTTTTGCACCCGTTGTATTTGAACGTAGAGCCTGTCACACCCGATCATCACGTGGTGTCTCAGCACGAAGAACTTTCGCAACGGTGCATACTCAGGGAGAACACTTCTTGATAATTAGTGAGAGATCATCTTATAATGCTACCGTCAATCATAGCAAGATAAGATGCATAAAAGATAAACATTACATGCAATCAAATATAAGTGATATGATATGGCCATCATCATCTTGTGCTTGTGATCTCCATCTTTGAAGCACCGTCGTGATCACCATCGTCACCGGCGCGACACATTGATCTCCATCGTAGCATCGTTGTCGTCTCGCCAATCTTATGCTTCCACGACTATCGCTACCGCTTAGTGATAAAGTAAAGCATTACAGCGCAATTGCATTGCATACTATAAAGCGACAACCATATGGCTCCAGCCAGTTGCCGATAACTCGGTTACAAAACATGATCATCTCATACAATAAAATTTATCATCATGTCTTGACCATATCACATCACAACATGCCCTGCAAAAACAAGTTAGACGTCCTCTACTTTGTTGTTGCAAGTTTTACGTGGCTGCTACGGGCTTAAGCAAGAATCAATCTTACCTACGCATCAAAACCACAACGATAGTTTGTCAAGTTGGTGCTGTTTTAACCTTCGCAAGGACCGGGCGTAACCACACTCGGTTCAACTAAAGTTGGAGAAACTGTCACCCGCAAGCCACCGATGTGCAAAGCACGTCGGGAGAACCGGTCTCGCCTAAGCGTACGCGTAATGTCGGTCCGGGCCGCTTCGTCCAACAATACCGCCGAACCAAAGTATGACATGCTGGTAAGCAGTATGACTTATATCGCCCACAACTCACTTGTGTTCTACTCGTGCATATAACATCAACACATAAAACCTAGGCTCGGATGCCACTGTTGGGGAACGTAGTAATTTCAAAAAATTTCCTACGCACACGCAAGATCATGGTGATGCATAGCAACGAGAGGGGAGAGTGTGATCTACGTACCCTTGTAGACCGACAGCGGAAACGTTAGCACAACGCGGTTGATGTAGTCGTACGTCTTCACGGCCCGACCGATCAAGCACCGAAACTACGGCACCTCCGAGTTCTAGCACACGTTCAGATCGATGACGATCCCCGAACTCCGATCCAGCAAAGTGTCAGGGAAGAGTTCCGTCAGCATGACAGCGTGGTGACGATCTTGATGTACTACCGTCGCAGGGCTTCGCCTAAGCACCGCTACAATATTATCGGGGATTATGGTGGAAGGGGGCACCGCACACGGCGAAGAATATGATCATGTGGATCAACTTGTCTCTAGGGGTGCCCCCTGCCTCCGTATATAAAGGAACAAGGGGGAGGTGCGGCCAGCCAGGAGGAGGGCGCGCCAGGAGGAGTCCTACTCCCACCGGGAGTAGGATTCCCCCCCTTTCCTAGTTGGAATAGGATTCGGGAAGGGGGAAAGAGGAGAGAGAGAAGGAAGGGGGGGGGGCGCCGCCCCCCTCTCCTTGTCCTATATGGACTAGAGGGTGGGAGGGGCGCGCGGCCCAGCCCTGGCCACCTCTCCTCTCTTCCACTAAAGCCCACTAAGGCCCATATACCTCCCGGGGGGTTCCGGTAACCTCCCGGTACTCCGGTAAAATCCCGATTTCACCCGGAACACTTCCGATATCCAAATACAGGCTTCGAATATATCAATCTTTATGTCTCGACCATTTCGAGACTCCTCGTCATGTCCGTGATCACATCCGGGACTCCGAACAAACTTCGGTACATCAAAATGCATAAACTCATAATATAACTGTCATCAAAACCTTTAGCGTGCAGACCCTACGGGTTCGAGAACAATGTAGACATGACCGAGACACGTCTCCGGTCAATAACCAATAGAGGAACCTGGATGCTCATATTGGTTCCCACATATTCTACGAAGATCTTTATCGGTCAGACCGCATAACAACATACGTTGTTCCCTTTGTCATCGGTATGTTACTTGCCCGAGATTCGATCGTCGGTATCTCAATACCTAGTTCAATCTCGTTACCGACATGTCTCTTTACTCGTTTCGTAATACATCATTTTGCAACTAACTCATTAGTTGTAATGCTTGCAAGGCTTATGTGATGTGCATTACCAAGAGGGCCCAGAGATACCTCTCTGACAATCGGAGTGACAAATCCTAATCTCGAAATACGCCAACCCAACATGTACCTTTGGAGACACCTGTAGAGCTCCTTTATAATCACCCAGTTACGTTGTGACGTTTGGTAGCACATAAAGTGTTCCTTCGGCAAACGGGAGTTGCATAATCTCATAGTCATAGGAACATGTATAAGTCATGAAGAAAGCAATAGCAACATACTAAACGATCGGGTGCTAAGCTAATGGAATGGGTCATGTCAATCACATCATTCTCCTAATGATGTGATCCCATTAATAAAATGACAACACATGTCTATGGTTAGGAAACATAACCATCTTTATTTAATGAGCTAGTCAAGTAGAGGCATACTAGTGACGTTTGGTTTGTCTATGTATTCACACAAGTACTATGTTTCCGGATAATACAATTCTAGCATGAATAATAAACATTTATCATGATATAAGGAAATAAAATAATAACATTATTATTGCCTCTAGGGCATATTTCCTTCACTTAATCATGCTTGGTTTGGATAAATGGGTTTTCCATGTGGCTTGAATTAATCTGGTGAATCTGCAATGTGCTTATTTTTCATCAACGTATTTTACTAATAGCATGCGAACCCTTACTTAACCTGATGAATAACTACCTTATATGTGTTGCAGGGAAACAATGTGAAGCACCGAGGTTTACAATCGAGGTTAGCACGTGCATGGTCCGTTGTCCTATAGCACATTATTGTGAAATTGCAGGAACCATTCTAATATTTAGGTTTTTAACAATTTGGTCTTTCACATGTAGGTCCGGCTGTCAAAGGTTTTGACCCACTATTCGACCCTTTTGCATATGGGGAATTGAGTTGTCCATGAATATCAGTCAAGTCAAGAAACTCAGAAAGATTGTTAGGATAAAGAAATTAGCGACAAAAAACAACAAGATCTTTGTCTGCACAATGAAGAAGACATCAGTTCACTACAGGATGGTACTAACTATTATACCTTACCTTTTTTATTCCTTTGCCCCATTTCCAATATAGAGAAGATATCTATGCACATCCTTGTTTTCAGGCCTATCCAAAGCAGTTCACTGATGATTACCTCTCAAACCACCTGTATGATCAGGAGGCGAGGAAGGTATTCATACAACACCCATGGTTCAGTATTGAGGTGTTCCTGAAGAGGACGAAGGATGGACAATCAATCATCCACAAGCACTGGCCTAAAGTTAAAAAGACCTTCAACATCAATGAAGGCTCAATATTCTCCTTCTGCTTCAGCAGTTTTCCAGATGAGATACATCTGTCTATTTACCGTCTATGATGCTTATTTCAAAAGGTTATAGATGTTGCATGTGAAACTTGGTGCTGGTGTAGTTGTGTAATGGGGTAGCTGAGTGCTGAAGCTATATGATGCTGTACTATGATGTATTTCAATTATGAAAATGAAATATATTGTGTGCTTAATATGAAATGACAATTAGATTAATAAATGGATTATTAATAATCGGGTAAGTAGCCTGCTAATTGGGATTTTCTATTGCAAACGGTTATTGAGAAAACACCGTGTGTGATGCATTCAATAATGCACACAGTTTCTAGGAATAAACCGTGTTAGATTAATGAACAATCACACACGACCTTTTCTTGAAAACTGTTTGTGTTAGGCCACCTTGCGCACATGTTTACCACATAAAAACTATGTGTGATGGACAACATTTGCCACATAGTTTCTTCTACGCATCGTGTGTGATGCATTCAATAATGCAAATGATAAAATTGTTATCTTGTGTGCAATGGCAACGCTATCACAAACGATTTAACGAGGAAAATTGTGTGTGATGTACATATGAACGGAAATGTTTTCCTTGGAGTGACTGTGTGGGATGTACATACGAACGGAAACGTTTAGCGGGGACTGACTGTGTGGGATGTATTTGCGATCGAAAATAATACCGCATGTATAATTGTATTTTTCTAGCTCTACTATACATATTTCTGTATTTGAGCGCTTGCCGATCGCACACGAACTCATTTTGTCGAGCGTGTGTGCCAGGAGGGCATATCCCCGACGGTTTCTAGGTCGTGTGGGAAGGACCCCCTATCGCCGTCACTCACTAGGCGACGGTTCCAAATGTCATCGCGGAAAGGGGTTAAATACCGTTTGCATAGCACCTTGTTGCACTAGTGTTTATCTCTACATAGATAGATCTTGTCTACATCATATCATTGTTCTTATTGCATACTCCGTTTCTCCATGAACTTAATACACTAGATGCATGCTGGATAGCGGTCGATATGTGGAGTAATAGTAGTAGATGCAGGCAGGAGTCGGTCTACTAATCTTGGACATGATGCCTATGTAATAACCATTTCTTGGATATCGTCATGAGTATTTGAAGTTCTACAATTGTCCACCAGTAATTTGTTTACCCATCGTTTGCTATTTTTCTTGAGAGAAGCCACTAGTGAAAACTATGGCCCTCGGGTCTCTTTGTCATATTATTTGCCTTTACGATCTATTTTCCTTTGCTTTTATTTTCATATCTACTAAAACAAAAATACAAAAATACCTTGCTGCAATTTATTTTATTTGGCGTTCGATCTATCAATATTTACAACTCTATCACGTCCGTTTGCCCATCTTGGGGTGCCGCTACCCGAAACGGATTGACAACCCCTTTTACACGTCGGGTTGCAAGTAGTTGTTATTTGTGTGCAGGTGCTGTTTATGTTGTGTTGCTCGGTTCTCCTACTGGTTCGATAACCTTGGTTTCATATCTGAGGGAAATACCTACCGCCGCTGTGCTGCATCATCCTTTCGTCTTTGGGAAAATACCGGCGTAGCTTCAAGCGACATCACGTTCCAGCCAAGAAACCGCTCGGGTTCATTGTTTCCAATAGAGGAATTGAGGCGAACCCAGCCAAAATCCGAGCCTTATCACAGTTGGCAATGCAACAGACCTAAAGGAGGTCCAAAAACTAGTTGGTTGCGTGGCAGCCTTAAGCCACTTCATCTCCAGATTGGGAGAAAAGGCGCTACCACTTTATCGACTACTCCGGCGCACCGACCACTTCGAATGGATGGATGCGGCTACAGCCGGACTAGAAGAAATAAAAACCTTGTTAGTAGGCAACCCAATCCTAGTCGCACCAGGTGTCAGCGAGCCTATGTTGCTCTACATATCTGTGACTCACCAGGTAGTAAGCGCCGTAGTCGTCGTTGAACGAGAGGAAGAGGAACACAAACTCCCCATCCAGAAACTGGTGTACTATGTATCGGCGGTCCTCACACCATGCAAATCTCGATACTCGCACTATCAGAAGATAGCTTATGCGGTCTTTATGGCATCCCGGAAGTTGACACACTACTTTCAAGATTGTTCAATCACAGTAGCATCCGAACCACTCAATGACATAGTAAATAACCGGGATGCCACCAGCCGCATCGCCAAATGGGCAAGCGAGCTCTTACCGTTCGAAATAACATACAAGCCACACCGAGCTATTCAATCTCAGGTGTTGGTCGACTTTGTCGCCGAGTGGACGAAAGCAGAACTCCCTAAAGAATACATCACATACTCCAAGTGGATCATGCACTTCGACGGCTCCAAAATGTTAGCCGGACTAGGGGCCGGTGTCATCTTAACATCCCCTACGTGGGACACAGTCCGCTACGTGTTACAAATCATGTATACGGACTCGAACAATGCGGCCAAATATGAGGCATTACTACATGGCCTCTGAATGGCTGTCTCCATGGGCACACAACGCCTAGAGATGCGTGGGGATTCGAACCTTGCAATATCCCAAATAAATGGAGAATTTGACGCAAAAGACCCAAAGATGGCGGCATAACGAAACGCCGTACTCAAAATATCAGCTCAGTTTGAGGGGCTCGAGTTCCTTCACATCGCTCGAGAAAGTAATCAGGCAGCGGACATCCTTGCTCGAATGGGCGTTAAGCGCGATCCCGTCCTGCCTAACACCTTTTTCGAAAGGCTCTTTAAGCCATCCGTGGTATGGCAGGATGAGAGCGGAAACACTAGTCTGGAGACGATCATACCCCCAGATGCCGAACACGATTCTGATATCATCGGGGGATCTGATACCGAAATGACACCTTCCGCCCATGTAATCATGGCCATCATTGCTCCATGGGCCGAACCCTTCCTAGCCTACCTTAATAGGTAGGAGCTCCCTGATGACCAGAATGAGGCCCGCCGCATAGTTCGACTCTCTAAAGCCTGCAAAGTTCACGAAGGAGAACTCTACAAGAAAAGTACTACCAGAGTTCTTCAAAGATGCATCTCCAAAGAGGAGGGATGACAGCTCTTGGCTGAAATACATGTTGGTCTCGGTGGTCATCACGCCGCAGCTCAAGCCCTCGTAAGTAAGGCCTTCCATACAGGTTTCTTTTGGCCAACGACGCAAGCAGATGCACAGGCCCTTGTATAGCGTTGTATGGGATGTCAACTTTTCGCCAATCAAAGTCATATGTCGCCCACCGCCTTAAGAACAATCCCCATTACTTGGCCGTTTGCGGTCTAGACGGTAGATATGGTCGGACCCCTTAAAGGGGGGAAGACATAAGAAGAAATATTTGCTGGTCATGGTGGATAAATTCACTAAATGGATAGAGGCCAAACTAGTGAAAACGGCTGAAGCCGGACCGGTGATCAACTTTATATCCGGTGTGGTACACCGTTATGGTGTCCCACACAACATTATTACTGATAACAGCTCCAATTTCACAGCCGATGACGTGAAAACTGGTGTGCCAACTTGGGCATTAAACTCGATTACGCCTCCGTGTATCACCCTCAAACAAACGGCCAGGTCAAACGGGCTAATGGACTGATAATGAGCGGCATCAAACCCAGACTAGTGCGATCCCTATGGGAGTCAGATAAACACTAGGTTGAGGAACTCGATTCCGTACTCTGGGGATTGCGTACTACACCCAATCACACGATCGGACACACACCCTTTATTATGGTGTACAACGCAGAGGTTGTCTTGCCCTGCGACATTATCCATGACTCACCTCGAGTGCGCATGTATGAAGAGAAAGAGGCTGAGCCCAATCGGCAGGACGACCTAGATGGCCTGGAGGAGGAGCGCGATATTGCAAGACCCTGTTCCACGTTTTATCAACAACAGGCTCAGAGATACCAAAGTAGAGAGGTACATGCCAAGCCATATAATGTCGGCGAAATCGTTTTACGCCTCCTAGAGAAGAAGTAGGATAAGCTCAAACCAAAATGGAGGGGCCCTTCATTATAGATGATGTTCTCACAGGAGGAGCCTATCACCTTTGTAATGCATCGGATAATCGCCTAGAATCGAATCCATGGAACGTTGCTCGGCTCCGAAGATTCTACGCATAAGTTCGGCCATGTTTCTTTTTCGTTAATTTTCTCCTCTTCATTTGTTTTTGTTTTCTCATTTTTATACGATTCCCAGGATATGTTCGGATAGGCCGAACACTTGAGGGGTAAAATCCTAAAATGTATACACCCTACCATAACTGGGGGCTTCTTTAATCAAAGTTTATTATTATTCCAAGCCTGGAGCTCACAATATATATGTCGTTTGCTCATATACCCCCCTTTTGTCATTATATGCACCTCTTTGACTTAAGTTTTGGCCAAGATGGGTTGCCTCGCTCCTGTGTTTATGCCCTACGTTCCCAATTGTTCGTCTAGGGCGTAAAGGGAGCACCTCTGCGATTGTTACAACCGGGTAATCCGGACCTGTACCTCAGACGGGTGAAGCCGAAAGCTAGCATTCTTAAGAGAATAATTGGTCAGCAATCAAACAACAGATTGTTACATTTTGGTAAGTCTTCAAACATACGGGACAACTTTTCCGTACTACGGACCAAAGCCCAGGCACGCATAATTAAAGCATGCGAAACCCAAGGAAAGGAACCCTTAATGGAACTATTCTCCTTGGAAGATGTTTCTTACACATGTAATATAACATATCACCCAAACTATTTTTTGTCTATTCGAGCACAATGACAGGGTTTCTTGGTTTCCAGACATAGTGAATGTTTCTTTTTCATTCCACAATAGTATCCGAAAACACTCCACCATTTTGGTTGGGGGGGGGGTTAAAGCTGAAAGCCTGCGATTGTCGGATTCGGGGTTCCGCAGACCCTTGAGAGGTTTGAACACTGGGCGAGTACGAAGAACTCTCCCCTCACAGTCTGCCTACTCGATGATTCCACGGCCTAACTTGAGGAACCCAAGAGACAAGAGACACAACAGTTTATCCTGGTCTGCGCCACCTTGCGGTGTAATACCCCACTCCAGCTTTGTGGTGGATTGCCTCGAGGGGCTTAGGATGAACTAGTACAGTGGTTGAACAGCCTCAGGAGGTGAGGTGTTCTTGAGCTTGATGACCTGGTGGTGAGAGGATGATCTGAATGGTTCGTCCCCGTCTATGGTGGTGGCTAAGTCCTATTTATAGTGGCCTTGGTCCTCTTCCCAAATGTAAGGCGGGAAGGGATCCCACAACGACCAAATTTGAAGGGGGACAACTAGTACAAGCTATCTTGACAAAAGTAGTCTTCGCCTGCAAAAGGCTCTGGTGGTGACGCTGTGGTGGGCTCCGTGATGACCTTCGTCCTATTGTCCTCATGGTCTTGGTATTGTTTACTACCTCTTGAGCACTGCGTTGGTTTTTCCCCGAAGAGGAAGGGATGATGCAGTAGAGTAGCGTAAGTATTTCCCTCAGTTTTGAGAACCAAGGTATCAATCCAGTAGGAGGCTACGCGCGAGTCCCTCGTACCTGCACAAAACAAGTAAATCCTCACAACCAACGTGATAAGGGGTTGTCAATCCCTACACGGCCACTTACGAGAGTGAGATCTGATAGATATGATAAGATAATATTTTTGGTATTTTTATGATAAATATGCAAAGTAAAATAAAAGCAAAATAAATAACTAAGTATTGGAAGATTAATATGATGAAGATAGACCCGGGAGCCATAGGTTTCACTAGTGGCTTCTCTCAAGAGCATAAGTATTCTACGGTGGGTGAACAAATTACTATTGAGCAATTGACAGAATTGAGCATAGTTATGAGAATATCTAGGCATGATCATGTAGATAGGCATCACGTCCGAGACAAGTAGACCGACTCCTGCCTGCATCTACTACTATTACTCCACTCATCGACCGCTATCCAGCATGCATCTAGAGTATTAAGTTAATGAAAACAGAGTAACGCCTTAAGCAACATGACATGATGTAGAGGGATAAACTCATGCAATATGATGAAAACCTCATCTTGTTATGCTCGATGGCAACAATACAATACGTGCCTTGCTGCCCCTACTGTCACTGGGAAAGGACACCACAGGATTGAACCCAAAGCTAAGCACTTCTCCCATTGCAAGAAAGATCAATCTAGTAGGCCAAACCAAACTGATAATTCTAAGAGACTTGCAAAGATAACCAATCATACATAAAAGAATTCAGAGAAGATTCAAATATTGTTCATAGATAGCCTTGATCATAAACCCACAATTCATCAATCTCAACAGACACACCGCAAAAAGAAGATTACATCGAATAGATCTCCACAAGAGAGGGGGGAGAACATTATATTGAGATCCAGAAAGAGAGAAGAAGCCATCTAGCTAATAACTATGGACCCGTAGGTCTGAGGTGAACTACTCACACTTCATCGGATGGGCTATGGTGATGATGTAGAAGCCCTCCGTGATGGATACCCCCTCCGGCGGAGCTCCGGAACAGGCCCCAAGATGGGATCTCGTGGATACAGAAAGTTGCGGCGGTGGAATTAGGGTTTTTGCTCCGTATCTGACCGTTTGGGGGTACGTAGGTATATATAGGAGGAAGGAGTACGTCGGTGGAGCAACAGGGGGCCCACGAGGGTGGAGGGCACACCTAGGGGGGTAGGCGCGCCCCCCTACCTCGTGGCGTCCTCCCTTGTTTCTTGACGTAGGGTCCAAGTCCCCTGGATCATGTTGGGTGAGAAAATCATGTTCCCAAAGGTTTCATTCCGTTTGGACTCCGTTTGATATTCCTTTTCTTCGAAACCCTGAAATAGGCAAAAACAGCAATTCTGGGCCGGGCCTCCGGTTAATAGGTTAGTCCCAAAAATGATATAAAATGGATAATGAAGCCCAATAATGTCCAAAACAGTAGATAATATAGCATGGAGCTATCAAAAATTATAGATATGTTGGAGACGTATCAAGCATCCTGTCAGGACCCCGATTCCAAGTCACATCGATCTAGCCGGTAACACCTCATATCACTTTGCGGCCTCACGCACGATATTCCCATGGGTGTCGCCTTACCATGGCCCGGGACCGTTTGCGCCTTTTGGCTCACGTATATGATAGTGTCGCTAGCATCCATATGACAGAGAACCCGGGCCGACATGACTACTCATGAACCCAAAGTGGCACTAACTTATGGGGACAGGCATACATGAATCAACATCGAGCATGTCGGTCAGCAGCGTGCGAATCCGGGCTGTAGCACTGGGCTAACAGGACTCCGGTGAACTGGGCTGTAGCAGGCTAGGCAGGACTCCGGATGTCACCGCGTGACATTTCCCCGAAGGGACAGACACAGGAACGAAGTGAATCACATGCCGACCAGTCAAGTGTTCCAGAGCAGTAGTGGTGGGCTAGCAGGACTCCGGTGAACCGGGCTGTAGCGGACTACTATGGCTCATGGAAGCACAAGACTACATTTCCCCATAAGAGAGGCTACCAAGGATAAACAACTAGGTTGTCAGATCCCACACATACCAAGCATTTTAATCATACACACAATATGCTCGATATGTGTAAATACAACATGGCACCACAACATAACTCTACGACTCAAGTATTTATTCATTAGGCTCCGAGGAGCGAGATATTACAAACATGGGTCTCATGACCCGACATACAGAGCATACAAGTCAAACACATGCGGAAGCTTAACATGTCTGAGTATAGACATCTATAAATGAAAAAGGCTGAGAAGCCTGACTATCTACCAGATCCTGCCGAGGGCACAAGATCGTAGTTGAGGTATCAAGCTAAACGTCTAAGTCCACGCAGAACTACTAGCAAGACTGAAGTCTCTCTGCAAAACATAAAATAAGCAAACGTGAGTACAAATGTACCCAGCAAGACTTACATCAGAACTATCTACATATGCATCGGTATCAACAAAGGGGTGGTGGAGTTTAACTGCAGCAAGCCAGCTTTGACTCGGTGGCTACCCTGAACTACGACTGCAAGTAACTCTTTTGATGTGGCGCACACGCGTCCACATATTCACCATATCAATACTCCACTACGGATCCGCTCCCGTCTCCCTACGAGAAGGCCATCCATAGCACTCACGCTTATCTTGCGCATTTTAGAGTATCCACTTCCACTTGTCTATGAACTATGCAAGGGGTCCGAGTTTCCATATCCGAGGAATCCGGCTATTCGAATAGATAATGATAACCCTGCAGGGGTGTACTTCTTCACACCCACTCTCGCCACTTATCGCCCTGTACACATCATGTACCTCGGCAACCTTCAAGCGGAAGCCGGGCGAGGGAGTCGGCCACGACCCGACTAACCAACAAGTCTCTCGTCCAGGTTTATCGCCTATTCGGGTTCCATCCGCAAGGAGATCCGGCCGGGGTGTCGCTCACGGCCCCAAACGATGTGTGCCGGGTTCCCAAGCCCACCATTCGGGTGCCAATTGGTACACCATGGTGCCACTGTGCCTAGTCTGTCCCAAGCCCACCTGTACCGGGTGCCACTTGGTAGACTACTAACACTACCTACAAACACCAGAAACTAGTTGCAACTCCTGAACAGAGATCGAGTTGATTAATAAGCTGAGAGGGGCCGAGTTACCGGAACCCAATGTGTGGTAGTAACTGTTCATGGATCACAAACACAGAACTCAGTTCCTGAGAACGGCTGTAATGAGACAACCCACCATGTACTCCTACATGGCCTCTCAGCGCTACCTTTACCAAATCGTGCTCACACACTTAGCTCTACAATGGTAGGACATGTTCACCGTTCCAATCATTCCGATGAATCAGACCTGACTCAACTCTAAGCAGTAGCAGGCATGACAACAAGCATGAATGAGTAGGCACATCAGGGCTCAAACAACTCCTACTCATGCTAGTGGGTTTCATCTATTTACTGTGGCAATGACAGGTCATGCAGAGGAAAGGGGTTCAACTACCGCAGCATGTAACAGTTGAATCGTTGTTGTCCTAATGCAGTAAAAGAGAGTGCAGGAGCGAGAGAGTGGGATTGTATCGGAATGAACAAGGGGGTTTTGCTTGCCTGGCACTTCTGAAGATAGTATAGTTTTTCATCGGTGTCATCGATCCCATCGCCGGAACACGTCTATCGAGAGGGAACAATTACCAGCAAACAAGGAAGAACACAATCAATGCAATGCACAATATGATGCATGAATGTGACATGGCAATATGATGTGATTTGAGCTAATGCAACTAAAACCAGAAGGGTTTGAGCCAATTTGAACCAAGGGTTCAAATCCAAACTCAAGTTATGAATTTATAATGTGCATTATCATGTTTTGATCTATACAGCAAGGTTAAGTTGCTTTGTCATGCATGGAAACACCATAAATGGATAGATTGGATTTTTCTGATAATTTTTCATATATAAATTATTTCATTTGGAGATACGGTTGAATTTCTATGATTTTTAGAAGTTTTGGCTATTTTCTGAAATAAATAAATCATTTAAAATTTATTTAAATTCCAGAAAAGGATTACTGCGTCAGCATGATGTCACTGTGATGTCAGCAAGTCAACTGTGACTGGCCAGGTCAAACCTGACCAGTGGGGTCCACTGGTCAGTGACCCAGGGCTGCCTAGGGTCACAGATGGGTGGGGTCGGGTCAAAGGACACGTCAGCATAGTCAAGCTGACACGTGGGCCCACTGCAATTAGATTTAACCTTAATCTATTTTAGTTAGCCAATTAATTAGGCGGTGGGACCCAACTGTCATTGACTCCAGGGGGTAGTTAGTAGGGTGCTTAGGCACTAATGGCCGGTTACGTCGGCGGTTAGCCGCCGGCGACCATAGCCGACGGCGGAGGTACTCTGGCCGGCCGATTTCGGCGGCCGTTCGAAGCGCGGCTAGGCTCTTCCGAAAGCCCACAGAGAGGCGCATCGGGTGGTGCAAGTGGTAGCTGCAGGGGAGGGCTGTAGCATCGCCGGCGTCGAGGTGGGCGGGCGGCGGCGCTCGGGCGGATGCGAGCAACGGTGCTACGGGGCACGAGCGAGCAAGGTGAAGGTCTAGGCAACCTCCTGGGATCACCAGGAGCTTGATGCGGTGCGAAGGCGCGGCTGTATCGAGTACAGGCCACGACGGCAGCAAGGCAGGCGACGGCCGGAGCTCGGCGTCCGTGCAGCTAGGGCCTAGAGGACGCGGAGAGGCCGGGGAAGAGGGGGAGTCGAAGCGGGCGCTCACAGGGAACACGCAGGGATGGTCAGTGAACTCGTGGGCGCGATGGAGGCGGCGAATCGGTGATGGCGACCGATGGTGCAGAGAGATGATGTGGCGCTCGATGGCATCTCTTCAGGGCACCCTGGCTCAGGATCTGCGTCGAGGTGACTTCTCGGTCGATTGCGGAGCTCCCAAAAATAGAATCGTGGCGTCTCATCGACAGTGGCCACGTGAACGACGTACGGTGTCCATGGCTGCTCTCTGTTGGTGCTCGGGGAAGAAGCTAGAGGAGAGGGAGAGAGTTCCAGGTTGAGGGGAAAGGCAGAGGGGTCTGCGGGGCGTCTCCAGCGGATGGATCGGGACGAGAGGGGAAACAGGAGGTGGCGAGGCAACGTGACCGCGGTCGGCTGTGACGCAGGCACACAGCAGCTTTGGGGCGAGGGGAGGAAGACGGCGGCCGAGGTGCTGGTGGGCTGGGTCGCTGGTGGCCTGGCGCTGGGCCGCGTAGGTAAGTTTGCTCCAGGTGAGCCTCCGTCTGTTTTATTTACTGTTTTCTAATATTTCAATTCTGTTTTGATTTGATTCACAGACCAAATCATTTAGTAGCTTCTGAAAATATTTATGTGGCTTGATGCAATATATTCAAAGCCACTCACAGGTTTTCAGGATTATTGGACTTGCAATTCTTTTATAGAAGAATTAAATCCAACTCAAATATTTATTGATTTAAATCCAAATGGCCAAAATAATTCCTCAAAAATGTTCCATATTTTTGGTTTGGACCAAAACCCTTGCCATAAATATTAAACACCATTGGGGAGCATTTTGGAAACATTGGATGCATTTCCAGGGTTATTTGCCCTTCTTTTAATTAAAATTTTGAGGTTTTCAAATTTCCTCAATTCAAGTTTCTTGAATTTAAATATGATGCAGGATGCTTCTGAAACTAATTGCAATCAAATTCTAGGGCTGTGACAACTCACCCCCACTAAACAAGAATCTCGGCCCGAGATTCGAGACGTGAGGTAAGAAGGAAGGGGGGGGTCACAAAACTATCGCATTCTTCTCGATCCAACTGCCCTTCCCGAGGATGTTGATTCATTGCGTCATCTTGATCTTAACGTCTTTGCTTTCAGGATCTTCATCCAGCATGATGACAGCAGAAAGAAATTCTACAGGAATCGATCTCCTCGAGGACCGAGCACTCAAGATCAACTCATGGAGTGAGATATAAAACATCTCTTGAGCGGAGACACGAAACACACATCAGGGGTGATGGAAAGAAGCGGATGATAAAGGTTCAAATTTGGTAGGCAACAATTCCACGCTTAAGATGATGGTGCATGGTTTCAAAGTAGCGAGGAGATAATTGCCATGATACCATAACGAGACATCTTAAAGAAGGTGACTCACAGAAATATTCCCTTAAGTGGCAAAAAGAATTACTTTTGATTCAGAGATCATTGAAACTCTTCTCACCAGCCTGAGGCAATCACAAACGATCGCGTGAAGGAGCTTGAAGAAATGACATACTCATACTAGAATGGATGATGTGGACTACCTTGTTGAAGACAACACAATGGATGATTTCTTCTTATCATCGAGAAAGGATAGGGTCTAGGGTAAGCCCACTTTTGAAGATGATCCTGAACAACAACTACTGAGGTGCAAGCTGGGAACAAAATGCAAATGTTGGGAATGTTCCAACCATCATATCTGCCTGAGATTCAGATATGGTTGGTAACGGAATATTCCAGACAGCGTATCTGGAAAAAGAAGGTAGCAACACAAATCAAGAGATGACATTGCAAGATTCTCGGGAAATGAACTACGATAGCAAGCTCCAAAACATGAGCTGGTTCTTCTACAAACCTATGAACACGTTGTCCAAGACAAGCATGATCACATAGTAGTCTTACAATAAAAACACTACCGGGTTCAGATGGGGAACCATCATTGAGGATATCGAAGTCATTGTATACTTATCGATGAACTTCTTATCCTTGAACAGATCAATCAGTGGCTTGGTGTGCTAGGGAATACATATGCAATGAAGATGATCAGTCTAACAGACCACAAAATACTTCGCACATGCTTGACTGACTTGGGATGATTCCAGAGGAAGCAAAAACGAACTTTCTTGAATTCACGGCGGCAACTTACACCTAATGCATGTGAACTTGGAGAAAGTCACTTCTTTCACCAAACATATACCTCATGAGCGGAACACGAAGGAAATGCTTACAAAGTTTCCAACACTAGCTTAATGTTTAACACGAATCATGGGGAAGACAAGATGCTGCTGATGGGCTGAACAGCAACTCATCGTAACTTCCATATCACTGGAATTCCACCATTATGTGAACAATGTGATAGTATTGGTCAGACCAAAAGATGTAATGGTGTATGCTTGAGGAATCAACCACGAGTAAGACAATATTACGATTATCGTTGGTTCTGATTTGATTTGACGATAGCCCATGCACAAATCAAAGCTTGGATAAGACAATGGCACCGACAATTGATCACAAGGATCAATCGATGAAGATATCATCTTTCTTCAACAAACACACAAACACAAGGATATCCCTTTGGAGATGAACTAAGCGGGACAAGCTTTCATCTTCCAACTCTACAAGTTGTTCTCTAGCTCAACCAACTAGCTCAGGGATTTCCTACACAAGTTCTTGGAGAAGGGTGGTTTATAAGAAAACCAACTTGATCGCGAGCTCAACATAACGGTTAGGGGGAAACCTGGTGATACTTCCGAGAAGATAATCGGAAAATCACGAACCACCGATATGTTACTAAGCTCGAGAACAATCTTGTTTTTCATACAAGACGATATGATCAAGAGAGTAAGGGATACAAACCTAACTCAAAGATCGAAGAGTGCACCAGAAAAAAGAACAAGGTAGCACGATCAATCCTAGAATAGTGTTTCGATAACCAACACGCTAAGAATGAGATTATCGTCCATTAACCACCAAGCAATGGGGTTGCTAGGAGTATTGATTTCACACATCATGGTTCTCTTGTCGGTATTCTGGTTGCAACAACACGGAACCGAGGAACGAATGATGATGGCAAGAAGTATCACTTCATCAAGAATTCATAAGAGTTGGTGCAATTCTCATGACATTCCTGACATCAAGAGGGCCATACTTCAGGGTAGAACAGAATCAAAAGCTGGATTGGCATTTTGACCTGCGAAATACAACTGCTTTGACCCAATCCTAAATATGGATGAGGTACTGGAGTTTGTTTCTCCTAGTCATTCCAGAATAGAATGGCTTGATAGACCACAAGAATAAGAGGTATCGATGAGCATGAATGCAAGACATGCTCTTAACTATCAAATGATAGACGGAGATCATGATACAACAAAAGAGGGACAACTCAAGGAACATATATCTTTCTGAGTTGTGGATGCATAGATTAGTATGTCGAGCAAAGCTCAACATTTCTTCCGGATAACCCATGTAGAAAGGTAGAACTGGCAGATTCACAATGTAGGACGAAGAACTCATCAAGAGCACTCTTATTGTGATCTTTTGGTTCAAAAGAACTTCTGCCATAAGCAATTCATGGTACTTGGAAGAAGAAAATACCACGGACCTCGAGGACTATCGCAAAGGTTACTAATATTCTAATGGAACTAGCAAACACTATCAACAGAAGGTAAGTGGAGTGAATCTTGGGTCAGGAACCCAAGAGTAGAATACCTACTACTAAATGGCATCACGGGATGCTTTCGAGAACAATGGCCAGAATCATCACACCGGAAATACAAAGCATTGCTAGATTACTAGGTGACTCTCTAAGACACCTAGGGTCATATTAATAGCTCCAACATATATGACGAGGCAACAGAGTACCTCAACTCATTGGCTAGTGTGCTTATTCTAACCAAAAGGACATCGGAAACGGAGGAAGGATTTGCAAACGCATCAGATTATTTAGAAACCTGGAATGACTCGGAAAGCATAACGGATGTAAATGCTCGAAAAGATTTGAGACATCCCGCAAAACGGTGGCATAACCACTCAACATCACAATATCATTGTTCCGGGATCAAGGGTCAACATACAGAAGTAGTAGGAACTGAACTGAGGCTTAACCCAACAATCCTAGGCAACTATGGTTTAGTAACACGTCATCCCGAGAGATAGAAGAGAAGCCTACTTCTTAACCCCATAGAAAAGATAAGATGACTCAGATCAGAAGGTCATGAGGATAAGGAGTAAAAAGAGCCTTACGTTCCCATCCACAATCAATTCCCTTATATAACTAAAGCATTTCTAGACACGACTTCGACCAGCTTGGCTTGGTAATCCTACGGGCAGTCAGGCTGTGATACCAAAGCGGTCAGGACCCCGATTCCAAGTCACATCGATCTAGCCGGTAACACCTCATATCACTTTGCAGCCTCACGCACGGTATTCCCACGGGTGTCGCCTTACCATGGCCCGGGACCGTTTGCGCCTTTTGGCTCATGTATATGATAGTGTCGCTAGCATCCATATGACAGAAAACCTGGGCCGACATGACTACTCATGAACCCAAAGTGGCACTAACTTACGGGGACAGGCATACATGAATCAACATCGAGCATGTTGGTCAGCAGCGTGCAATCCGGGCTGTAGCACTGGGCTAACAGGACTCCGGTGAACCGGGTTATAGCAGGCTAGGTAGGACTCCGGATGTCACCGCGTGACATTTCCCCGAAGGGACAGACACAGGAACGAAGTGAATCACATGCCGGCCAGTCAAGTGTTCCGGAGCAGTAGTGCTGGGCTAGCAGGACTCCGGTGAACCGGGCTGTAGCGGACTACTATGGCTCATGGAAGCACAAGACTACATTTCCCCATAAGAGAGGCTACCAAGGATAAACAACTAGGTTGTCGGATCCCACACATACCAAGCATTTTAATCATACACACAATATGCTCGATATGTGTAAATACAACATGGCACCACAACATAACTCTACGACTCAAGTATTTATTCATTAGGCTCCGAGGAGCGAGATATTACAAACATGGGTCTCATGACCCAACATACAAAGCATACAAGTCAAACACATGCGGAAGCTTAACATGTCTGAGTATAAACATCTATAAATGAAAAAGGCTGAGAAGCCTGACTATCTACCAGATCCTGCCGAGGGCACAAGATCGTAGCTGAGGTATCAAGCTAAACGTCGAAGTCCACGCGGAACTACTAGAGAGACTGAAGTCTCTCTGCAAAACATAAAATAAGCAAACGTGAGTACAAATGTACCCAGCAAGACTTACATCAGAACTATCTACATATGCATCGGTATCAACAAAGGGGTGGTGGAGTTTAACTGCAGCAAGCCAGCTTTGACTCGGTGGCTACCCTGAACTACGACTGCAAGTAACTCTTTTGAGGTGGCGCACACGAGTCCACATATTCACCATATCAATACTCCACTATGGATCTGCTCCCGTCTCCCTACGAGAAGGCCATCCATAGCACTCACGCTTATCTTGCGCATTTTAGAGTATCCACTTCCACTTGTCTATGAACTATGCAAGGGGTCCAAGTTTCCATATCCGAGGAATCCGACTATTCGAATAGATAATGATAACCCTACAGGGGTGTACTTCTTCACACACGCTCTCGCCACTTATCGCCCTGTACATGTCATGTACCTCGGCAACCTTCAAGCGGAAGCCGAGCGAGGGAGTCGGCCACGACTTGACTAACCAAGAAGTCTCTCGTCCAGGTTTATCGCCTATTCGGGTTCCATCCACAAGGAGATCCGGCCGGGGTGTCGCTCACGGCCCCAAATGATGTGTGTAGGGTTCCCAAGCCCACCATCCGGGTGCCACTTGGTACACCGTGCCACTGTGCCTAGTCTGTCCCAAGCCCACCTGTACCGGGTGCCACTTGGTAGACTACTAACACTACCTACAAACACCAGAAACTAGTTGCAACTCCTG